>NW_026737468.1:0-40000 GCF_949786415.1 Peromyscus eremicus | reverse complement strand
ATTTGTCCTGTGTATGGAAATGGCAGCACAATAGTGACTATTCTTACCATAAAACAACTCTTGCTCATAGGACAGAAACAGCATGTGATTCCACTCCATTTAGGACTGGGAAACAAACACTAGATCACCTTACAAGAAACACACTCTGCTTTAGAGAAAAGAGCACTCTTCTACTCTACTGTGTTTCCTATGGCTTCCAAACAGTGAGCTTGCTCAGAACAAAAGAACTGTGCTTCCTACACACATGGACCATATCTAGTTCAACTCTGCTTAGGAAACTGACAAGAGCAGTAGCTCCTCTTCAGTCCAATACACTGTACTTCCTGGGAACAGACGCGAGTGCTATTTGCACTGTGTATGGCATTTGGAGCGCAATAGTGACTCTTCTTACCAGAAAACAACTCTTGCTCGTAGGACCAAAAACTGTCTGTGACTCAACTCCTTTTAGGACTGGGAAACAAACGCGAGCTCGCCTTACAAGAAACACACTCTGCTTTAGAGAAAATAGCACTCTTCTACTCTACTGTGTTTCCTATAGGGCCAGAAAAGTGAGCTTGCTCAGAACAAAAGAACTGTGCTTCCTACACACACGGGCCATATCTAGTTCAACTCTGCTTAGGAAACTGACAAGAACAGTAGCTCCTCTTCAGTCCGATACACTGTACTTGCTGAGAACAGATGCGAGTGCTATTTTCACTGTGAATGGCAATTGGAGCACAATAGTGACTCGTCTTACCAGAAAACAACTCTTGCTCGTAGGACCAAAAACTGCATGTGACTCAACTCCATTTAGGACTGGGAAACAAACTCTAGCTCGCCTTACAAGAAACACACTCTGCTTTTGAGAAAAGAGCAGTATTCTACTCTTATGTGTTTCCTATAGTGCCAGAACATTGAGCTTGCTCAGAAAAAAAGAACTGTGCTTCCTACACACGGGCAATATCTAGTTCAACTCTGCTTAGGAAACTGAGAAGAACAGTAGCTCCTCTTCAGTCCTATACACTGTACTTGCTGGGAACAGATGCCAGTGCTATTTGCACTGTGTATGGCAATTGGAGCGCAATAGTAACTTTCCTTACCAGAAAACAACTCTTGCTTATAGGACCAGAAACTGCATGTGATCCAACTCCATTTATGACTGGGAAACAAACGCTAGCTCGCCTTACAAGAAACACACTCTGCTTTAGAGAAAAGAGCACTCTTCTACTCTACTGTGTTTCCTATGGGGTCCAAACAGAGAGCATGCTCAGAACAAAAGAACTGTGCTTCCTACACGAACCATATGCAGTTCAACTCTGCTTAGGAAACTGACAAGAACAGTATCTCCTCTTCAGTCCAATACACTGTACTTTCTGGGAACAGACGCGAGTGCTATTTGCACTGTGTATGGCAATGAGAGCACAATAGTGACTTTCCTTACCAGAAAACAACTCTTGATCGTAGGACGAGAAAGTGCATGTTTTCAACGCCATTTAGGACTGGGAAACAAATGCTAGCTCGCCGTACAAGAAACGCACTCTGCTTTTGAGAAAAGAGCACTCTTCTACTCTACTGTGTTTCCTATGGGGTTCAAACAGTGAGCTTGCTCAGAACAAAAGAACTGTGCTTCCTAAACACATGGACCATATCTAGCTCAACTCGGCTTAGGAAACTGACAAGAACAGTAGCTCCTCTTCAGTCCGATACACTGTACTTGCTGGGAACAGACGCGAGTGCTATTTGCACTGTGTATGATAAAGGGAGCGCAATAGTGACTTTCCTTACCAGAAAACAACTCTAGTTCGTAGGACCAGAAACTGCATGTGATTCAACTCCATTTAGGACTGGGAAACAAACGATAGCTTGTCTTACAAAAAACACACTCTGCTTTTGAGAAAAGAGCACTCTTCTACTCTACTGTGTTTCCTATTGGGTCCGAACAGTGAGCTTGCTCAGAACAAAAGAACTGTGCTTCCTACACACACGGCCATATCTAGTTCAATTCTGCTTAGGAACCTGACAAAAACAGTAGATCCTCTTCAGTCCAATACACTGTACTTGCTGCGAACAGATGCCAGTTCTATTTGTCCTGTGTATGGCAATGGCAGCACAATAGTGAATCTTCTTACCAGAAAACAACTCTTGCTCGTAGTACCAGAAACTGCATGGGATTCAACTCCATTTAGGACAGCAGAACAAACGCTAGCTCGCCTTACAAGAAACACACTCTGCTTTAGAGAAAAGAGCACTCTTCTACTCTACTGTGTTTCCTATGGGGTCCATACAGTGAGCTTGCTCAGAACAAAAGAACTGTTCTTCCTACACAC
This sequence comes from Peromyscus eremicus, assembly GCF_949786415.1. Classification (NCBI taxonomy): domain Eukaryota; kingdom Metazoa; phylum Chordata; class Mammalia; order Rodentia; family Cricetidae; genus Peromyscus; species Peromyscus eremicus. Next base: position 37,694 of record NW_026737468.1, on the reverse strand, counting down.
AAGTACCATATGTAGTTCAACTCTGCTTAGAAAACTGACAAGAACAGTAACTCTTATTCAGTCCAACACACTGTACTTGCTGGGAAAAGACGCGAGTGCTATTTGCCCTGTGTATGGCAATGAGAGCACAATAGTGACTTTCCTTACCAGAAAACAACTCTTGCTCGTAGGACCAGAAACTGCATGTGACTCAAATCCATTTAGGACTGGGAAACAAACGCGAGCTCGCCTTACAAGAAACAGACTCTGCTTTAGAGAAAAGAGCACTCTTCTACTCTACTGTGTTTCCTATAGGGCCAGAACAGTGAGCTTGCTCAGAACATAATAACTGTGCTTCCTAAACACACGGGCCATATCTAGTTCAACTCTGCTTAGGAAACTGACAAGAACAGTAGCTCCTCTTCAGTCCAATACACTGTACTTTCTGGGAACAGACGCGAATGCTATTTGCACTGTGTAAGGCAATGAGAGCGCAATAGTGTCTTTCCTTACCAGAAAACAACTCTTGCTCGTAGGACCACACACTGCTTGTGATTCAACGCCATTTAGGACTGGGAAACAAATGCTATCTCGCCTTACAAGAAACACACTCTGCTTCTGAGAAAAGAGCACTCTTCTACTCTACTGTGTTTCCTACGGGGTCCAAACAGTGAGCTTGCTCAGAACAAAAGAACTGTGCTTCCTACACACATCGACCATATCTAGTTCAACTCTGCTTAGGAAACTGACAAGAACAGTAGCTCCTCTTCAGTCCAATACACTGTACTTGCGGGGAAGAGACGCGAGTGCTATTTGCACTGTGTATGGCAATTGGAGCACAATAGTGACTCGTCTTACCAGAAAACAACTCTTGCTCGTAGGCAAAAAAACTGCATGTGACTCAACTACATTTAGTTCTAGGAAACAAACACTAGATTGCCTTACAAGAAACACACTCTGCTTTAGAGAAAAGAGCACTCTTCTACTCTACTGTGTTTCCTATGGGGTCCGACAATGAGCTTTCTCAGAACAAAAGAACTGTGCTTCCTACACACACAGCCATATCTAGTTCAATTCTGCTTAGGAACCTGACAAAACAGTAGCTCCTCTTCAGTCCAATACACTGTACTGCTGGGAACAGACGCCAGTGCTATTTGTCCTGTGTATGGCAATGGCAGCGCAATAGTGACTATTCTTATCATAAAACAATTCTTGCTCATAGGATCAGAAACTGCATGTGATTCAACTCCGTTTAGGACTGGGAAACAAATGCTAGCTCGCCTTACATGAAACACTCTCTGCTTTTGAGAAAAGAGCACTCTTCTACTCTACTGTGTTTCCTATGGGGTCCAAACAGTGAGCTTGCTCAGAACAAAGAACTGTGCTTCCTACACACATGGACCATATCTCGTTCAACTCTGCTTAGGAAACTGACACGAACAGTAGCTCCTCTTCAGTCCGATACACTGTACTTGCAGGGAACAGACGCGAGTGCTATTTGCACTGTGTATGGCAAAGGGAGCACAATAGTGACTTTCCTTACCAGAAAACAACTCTTGCTCGTAGGACAAAAAACTGCATGTGACTCAACTCCATTTAGGACTGGGAAAAAAACGCTAGCTCGCCTTACAAGAAACACACTCTGCTTTATAGAAAAGAGCACTCTTCTACTCTACTGTGTTTCCTATGGGGTCCAAACAGTGAGCTTTCTCAGAACAAAAGAACTCTGCTTCCTACACACACAGCCATATCTAGTTCAATTCTGCTTAGGACCTGCCAAGAACAGTAGCTCCTCTTCAGTCCAATACACTGTACTGCTGGGAACAGACGCCAGTGCTATTTGTCCTGTGTATGGCAATGGCAGCACAATAGTGACTATTCTTATCATAAAACAACTCTTGTTCGTAGGACCAGAAACTGTATGTGATTCAACTCCATTTAGGACTGGGAAACAAACGCTAGCTCGCCTTACAAGAAACACACTCTGCTTTAGAGAAAAGAGCACTCTTCTACTCTACTGTGTTTCCTATGGGGTCCAAACAGTGAGCTTGCTCAGAACAAAAGAACTGTGCTTCCTACACACAAGGACCATATGTAGTTCAACTCAGCTTAGAAAACTGACAAGAACAGTAGCTCCTATTCTGTCCAACACACTGTACTTGCTGGGAAAAGACGCGAGTGCTATTTGCCCTGTGTATGGAAATGAGAGCACAATAGTGACTTTCCTTACCAGAAAACAACTCTTGCTCGTAGGACCAGAAACTGCATGTGATTCAACGCCATTTAGGACTGGGAAACAAATGCTAGCTCGCCTTACAAGAAACGCACTCTGCTTTTGAGAAAAGAGCATTATTCTACTCTAATGTGTTTCCTATAGGGCCAGAACATTGAGCTTGCTCAGAAAAAAAGAACTGTGCTTCCTACACACACGGGCAATATCTAGTTCAACTCTGCTTAGGAGACTGACCAGAACAGTAGCTCCTCTTCAGTCCAATACACTGTACTTCCTGGGAACAGACGTGAGTGCTATTTGCACTGTGTATGGCAATGAGAGCGCAATAGTGGCTTTCCTTACCAGAAAACAACTCTTGATCATAGGACCACACACTGCATGTGATTCAACGCCATTTAGGACTGGGACACAAATGCTAGCTCGCCTTCCAAGAAACACACTCTGCTTCTGAGAAAAGAGCACTCTTCTACTCTACTGTGTTTCCTATGGGGTCCGAACAGTGAGCTTGCTCAGAACAAAAGAACTGTGCTTCCTACACACATCGAACATATATAGTTCAACTCTGCTTAGGAAACTGACAAGAACAGTAGCTCCTCTTCAGTCCAATACACTGTACTTGCGGGGAAGAGATGCGAGTGTTATTTGCACTGTGTATGGCAATTGGAGCACAATAGTGACTCGTCTTACCAGAAAACAACTCTTGCTCGTAGCACAAAAAAATGCATGTGACTCAACTCCATTTAGGTCTGGGAAACAAACGCTAGCTCGCCTTACAAGAAACACACTCTGCTTTAGAGAAAAGAGCACTCTTCTACTCTACTGTGTTTCCTATGGGGTCCGAAAAGTGAGCTTTCTCAGAACAAAAGAACTGTGCTTCCTACACACACAGCCATATCTAGTTCAATTCTGCTTAGGAACCTGACAAGAACAGTAGCTCCTCTTCAGTCCAATACACTGTACTGCTGTGAACAGACGCCAGTGCTATTTGTCCTGTGTATGGCAACGGCAGCACAATAGTGACTATTCTTATCATAAAACAACTCTTGCTCGTAGGACCAGAAACTGTATGTGATTCAACTCCATTTAGGACTGGGAAACAAACGCTAGCTCGCCTTAAAAGAAACACAATCTGCTTTAGAGAAAAGAGCACTCTTTTATTCTACACTGTTTCCTATAGGGCCAGAACAGTGAGCTTGCTCAGAACAAAAGAACTGTGCTTCCTACACACGGGCCATATCTAGTTCAACTCTGCTTAGGAAACTGACAAGAACAGTAGCTCCACTTCAGTCCAATACACTGTACTTGCTGGGAACAGACGCGAGTGCTATTTGCACTGTGTATGGCAATGGGAGCGCAATAGTGACTTTCCTTACCAGAAAACAACTCTTGCTCGTAGGACAGTAACTGCATGTGATTCCACTCTATTTAGGACTGGGAAACAAACTCTAGCTCGCCTTACAAGAAACACACTCTGCATTTGAGAAAAGTGCACTCTTCTACTCTACTGTGTTTCCTATAGGGCCAGAACAGTGAGCTTGCTCAGAACATAAGAACTATGCATTCTACACACACGGTCCTTATCTAGTTCAACTCTGCTTAGTAAACTGACAAGAACAGTAGCTCCACTTCAGTCCGATACACTGTACTTGCTGGGAACAGACGCGAGTGCTATTTGCACTGTGTATGGCAATGGGAGCGCAATAGTGACTTTCCTTACCAGAAAACAACTCTTGCTCGTAGGACCAGAAACAGCATGTGATTCAACTCCGTTTAGGACTGGGAAACAAATGCTAGCTCGCCTTACATGAAACACTCTCTGCTTTTGAGAAAAGACACTCTTCTACTCTACTGTGTTTCCTGTGGGGTCCAAACAGTGAGCTTGCTCAGAACAAAAGAACTCTGCTTCCTGCACACATGGACCATATCTAGTTGACCTCTGCTTATGAAACTGACAAGAACAGTAGCTCCTATTCAGTCCAATACACTGTGCTTGCTGGGAACAGACGCGAGTGCTATTTGCACTGTGTATGGCAATGGGGAGCGCAATAGTGACTCTACTTACCAGAAAACAACTCTTGCTCGTAGGACCAAAAACTGCCTGTGACTCAACTCAATTTAGGACTGGGAAACAAACGCTAGCTCGCCTTACAAGAAACACACTCTGCTTTAGAGAAAAGAGCACTCTTCTACACTACTGTGTTTCCTATAGGGCCAGAACATTGAGCTTGCTCAGAACATAATAACTGTGCTTCCTACACACACAGGCCATATCTAGTTCAACTCTGCTTAGGAAACTGACAAGAACAGTAGCTCCTCTTCAGTCTGATACACTGTACTTGCTGAGAGCAGACACGAGTGCTACTTGCACTGTGTATGGCAATTGGAGCACAATAGTGCCTCGTCTTACCAGAAAACTACTCTTGCTCGTAGGACAAATAACTGCATGTGATGCAACTCCGTTTAGGACTGGGAAACAAACGCTAGCTCGCCTTACATTAAATACTCTCTGCTTTTGAGAAAAGAGCATTCTTCTACTCTACTGTGTTTCCTATGGGGTCCAAACAGTGAGCTTGCTCAGAACAAAGAACTGTGCTTCCTACACACATGGACCATATCTAGTTCAACTCTGCTTATGAAACTTATAAGAACAGTAGCTCCTCTTAAGTCCGATACACTGTACTTGCTGGGAACAGACGCGAGTGCTATTAGCACTGTGTATGGCAAAGGGAGCGCAATAGTGACTTTCCTTACCAGAAAACAACTCTTGCTCGTAGGACCACACCCTGCATGTGATTCAACTCCATTTAGGACTGGAAAACAAATGCTAGCTCGCCTTACAAGGAACACACTCTGCTTTTGAGAAAAGAGCACTCTTCTATGCCACTGTGTTTCCTATGGGGTCCAAACAGTGAGCTTGCTCAGAACAAAAGAACTGTGCTTCCTACACACATGGATCATATCTAGTTCAACTCTGCTTAGGAAACTGACAAGAACAGTAGCTCCACTTCAGTCCATTACACTGTACTTGCTGGGAACAGACGCGAGTGCAATTTGCACTGTGTATGGCAATGGGAGCGCAATAGTGACTTTCCTTACCAGAAAACAACTCTTGCTCGTAGGACAGAAACTGCATGTGATTCCACTCTATTTAGGACTGGGAAACAAACGCTAGCTCGCCTTACAAGAAACACACTCTGCTTTTGAGAAAAGTGCACTCTTCTACTCTACTGTGTTTCCTATAGGGCCAGAACAGTGAGCTTGCTCAGAACAAAGAACTATGCTTTCTACACACACGGGCCATATCTAGTTCAACTCTGCTTAGGAAACTGACAAGAACAGTAGCTCCTCTTCAGTCTGATACACTGTACTTGCTGGGAACAGACGCGAGTGCTATTTGCACTGTGTATGGCAATGGGAGAGCAATAGTGACTTTCCTTACCAGAAAACAACTCTTGCTCGTAGGACCAGAAACTGCATGTGATTCAACTCCATTTAGGACTGGGAAACAAATGCTAGCTCGCCTTACAAGAAACACACTCTTCTTTTGAGAAAAGAGCACTCTTCTACTCTACTGTGTTTCCTATGGGGTCCAAACAGTGAGCTTGCTCAGAACAAAAGAACTCTGCTTCCTGCACACATGGACCATATCTAGTTCAACTCTGCTTATGAAACTGACAAGAACAGTAGCTCCTATTCAGTCCAATACACTGTGCTTGCTGGGAACAGACGCGAGTGCTATTTGCACTGTGTATGGCATTCGGATTGCAATAGTGACTCTACTTACCAGAAAACAACTCTTGTTCGTAGGACCAAAAACTGCCTGTGACTCAAATCTGTTTAGGACTGGGAAACAAACGCGAGCTCGCCTTACAAGAAACACACTCTGCTTTAGATAAAAGAGCACTCTTCTACTCTACTGTGTTTCCTATAGGGCCAGAACATTGAGCTTGCTCAGAACATAATAACTGTGCTTCCTACACACACAGGCCATATCTAGTTCAACTCTGCTTAGGAAACTGACAAGAACAGTAGCTCCTCTTCAGTCTGATACACTGTACTTGCTGAGAGCAGACATGAGTGCTACTTGCACTGTGTATGGCAAAGGGAGCACAATAGTGACTTTCCTTACCAGAAAACAACTCTTGCTCGTAGGACAAAAAACTGCATGTGATGCAACTCCGTTTAGGACTGGGAAACAAATACTAGCTTACCTTACAAAAAACACACTCTGCTTTTGAGAAAAGAGCACTCTTCTACTCTACTGTGTTTCCTATGGGGTCCGAACAGTGAGCTTGCTCAGAACAAAAGAACTGTGCTTCCTACACACATGGACCATATCTAGTTCAATTCTGCTTAGGAACCTGACAAGAACAGTAGCTCCTCTTAAGTCCGATACACTGTACTTGCTGGGAACAGACGCGAGTGCTATTAGCACTGTGTATGTCAAAGGGAGCGCAATAGTGACTTTCCTGACCAGAAAACAACTCTTGCTCGTAGGACCACACACTGCATGTGATTCAACTCCATTTAGGACTGGAAAACAAATGCTAGCTCGCCTTACAAGAAACACACTCTGCTTTTGAGAAAAGAGCACTCTTCTACGCCACTGTGTTTCCTATGGGGTCCAAACAGTGAGCTTGCTCAGAACAAAAGAACTGTGCTTCCTACACACATGGATCATATCTAGTACAACTCTGCTTAGGAAACTGACAAGAACAGTAGCTCCTATTCAGTCCAATACACTGTGCTTGCTGAGAACAGACGAGAGTGCTATTTGCACTGTGTATGGCATTTGGAGCGCAATAGTGAATCTTCTTACCAGAAAACAACTCTTGCTCTTAGGACCAAAAACTGCCAGTGACTCAACTCCATTTAGGACTGGGAAACAAACGCGAGCTCGCCTTACAAGAAACACACTCTGCTTTAGAGAAAAGAGCACTCTTCTTCTCTACTGTGTTTCCTATAGGGCCAGAACAGTGAGCTTGCTCAGAACAAAAGAACTGTGCTTCCTTCACACATGGGCCATATCTAGTTCAACTCTGCTTAGGAAACTGACAAGAACAGTAGCTCCTCTTCATTCCGATACACTGTACTTGCTGAGAACAGTCGCGAGTGCTACTTGCACTGTGTATGGCATTTGGAGCACAATAGTGACTCGTCTTACCAGAAAACAACTCTTGCTCGTAGTACAAAAAACTGCATGTGACTCAACTCCATTTAGGACTGGGAAACAAACTCTAGCTCGCCTTACAAGAAACACACTCTGTTTTTGAGAAAAGAGCACTCTTCTACTCTACTGTGTTTCCTATAGGGCCAGAAAAGTGAGCTTGCTCAGAACAAATGAACTGTGCTTCCTCGACACACGTGCCATATCTAGTTCAATTCTGCTTAGGAGACTGACAAGAACAGTAGCTCCTCTTCAGTCCAATACACTGTACTTCCTGGGAACAGACGCGAGTGCTATTTGCACTGTGTATGGCAATGAGAGCGCAATAGTGTCTTTCCTTACCAGAAAACAACTCTTGCTCGTAGGACCACACACTGCATGTGATTCAACGCCATTTAGGACTGGGAAACAAATGCTATCTCACCTTACAAGAAACACACTCTGCTTCTGAAAAAAGAGCACTCTTCTACTCTACTGTGTTTCCTATTGGGGTCCAAACAGTGAGCTTGCTCAGAACAAAAGAATTGTGCTTCCTACACACATCGACCATATCTAGTTCAACTCTGCTTAGGAAACTGACAAGAACAGTAGCTCCTCTTCAGTCCAATACACTGTACTTGCGGGGAAGACACGAGAGTGCTATTTGCACTGTGTATGGCAATTGGAGCACAATAGTGACTCGTCTTACCAGAAAACAACTCTTGCTCGTAGGCAAAAAAACTGCATGTGACTCAACTACATTTAGTTCTAGGAAACAAACGCTAGCTCGCCTTACAAGAAACACACTCTGCTTTAGAGAAAAGAGCACTCTTCTACTCTACTGTGTTTCCTATGGGGTCCGACAATGAGCTTTCTCAGAACAAAAGAACTGTGCTTCCTACACACACAGCCATATCTAGTTCAATTCTGCTTAGGAACCTGACAAAACAGTAGCTCCTCTTCAGTCCAATACACTGTACTGCTGGGAACAGACGCCAGTGCTATTTGTCCTGTGTATGGCAATGGCAGCGCAATAGTGACTATTCTTATCATAAAACAATTCTTGCTCATAGGACCAGAAACTGCATGTGATTCAACTCCGTTTAGGACTGGGAAACAAATGCTAGCTCGCCTTACATGAAACACTCTCTGCTTTTGAGAAAAGAGCACTCTTCTACTCTACTGTGTTTCCTATGGGGTCCAAACAGTGAGCTTGCTCAGAACAAAGAACTGTGCTTCCTACACACATGGACCATATCTAGTTCAACTCTGCTTAGGAAACTGACACGAACAGTAGCTCCTCTTCAGTCCGATACACTGTACTTGCTGGGAACAGACGTGAGTGCTATTTGCACTGTGTATGGCAAAGGGAGCACAATAGTGACTTGTCTTACCAGAAAACAACTCTTGCTCGTAGGACCAGAAACTGCATGTGATTCAACTCCATTTAGGACTGGGAAACAAATGCTAGCTCGCCTTACAAGAAACACACTCTGCTTCTGAAAAAAGAGCACTCTTCTACTCTATTGTGTTTCCTATGGGGTCCAAACAGTGAGCTTGCTCAGAACAAAAGAACTGTGCTTCCTACACACATCGACCATATATAGTTCAACTCTGCTTAGGAAACTGACAAGAACAGTAGCTCCTCTTCAGTCCAATACACTGTACTTGCGGGGAAGAGACGCGAGTGCTATTTGCACTGTGTATGGCAATTGGAGCACAATAGTGACTCGTCTTACCAGAAAACAACTCTTGCTCGTAGGACAAAAAACTGCATGTGACTCAACTCCATTTAGGACTGGGAAACAAACGCTAGCTCGCCTTACAAGAAACACACTCTGCTTTAGAGAAAAGAGCACTCTTCTACTCTACTGTGTTTCCTATGGGGTCTGAACAGTGAGCTTTCTCAGAACAAAGAACTGTGCTTCCTACACACACAGCCATATCTAGTTCAATTCTGCTTAGGACCTGACAAGAACAGTAGCTCCTCTTCAGTCCAATACACTGTACTGCTGGGAACAGACGCCAGTGCTATTTGTCCTGTGTATGGCAATGGCAGCACAATAGTGACTATTCTTATCATAAAACACCTCTTGCTCGTAGGACCAGAAACTGTATGTGATTCAACTCCATTTAGGACTGGGAAACAATCGCTAGCTCTCCTTACAAGAAACACAATCTGCTTTAGAGAAAAGAGCACTCTTTTATTCTACTCTGTTTCCTATAGGGCCAGAACAGTGAGCTTGCTCAGAACAAAAGAACTGTGCTTCCTACACACGGGCCATATCTAGTTCAACTCTGCTTAGGAAACTGACAAGAACAGTAGCTCCACTTCAGTCCGATACACTGTACTTGCTGGGAACAGACGCGAGTGCTATTTGCACTGTGTATGGCAATGGGAGCGCAATAGTGACTTTCCTTACCAGAAAACAACTCTTGCTCGTAGGACCAGAAACAGCATGTGATTCAACTCCGTTTAGGACTGGGAAACAAATGCTAGCTCGCCTTACATGAAACACTCTCTGCTTTTGAGAAAAGAGCACTCTTCTACTCTACTGTGTTTCCTGTGGGGTCCAAACAGTGAGCTTGCTCAGAACAAAAGAACTCTGCTTCCTGCACACATGGACCATATCTAGTTCAACTCTGCTTATGAAACTGACAAGAACAGTAGCTCCTATTCAGTCCAATACACTGTGCTTGCTGGGAACAGACGCGAGTGCTATTTGCACTGTGTATGGCAATGGGAGCGCAATAGTGACTCTACTTACCAGAAAACAACTCTTGCTCATAGGACCAAAAACTGCCTGTGACTCAACTCCATTTAGGACTGGGAAACAAACGCTAGCTCGCCTTACAAGAAACACACTCTGCTTTAGAGAAAAGAGCACTCTTCTACTCTACTGTGTTTCCTATAGGGCCAGAACATTGAGCTTGCTCAGAACATAATAACTGTGCTTCCTACACACACAGGCCATATCTAGTTCAACTCTGCTTAGGAAACTGACAAGAACAGTAGCTCCTCTTCAGTCTGATACACTGTACTTGCTGAGAGCAGACACGAGTGCTACTTGCACTGTGTATGGCAATTGGAGCACAATAGTGCCTCGTCTTACCAGAAAACTACTCTTGCTCGTAGGACAAATAACTGCATGTGATGCAACTCCGTTTAGGACTGGGAAACAAACGCTAGCTCGCCTTACATGAAACACTCTCTGCTTTTGAGAAAAGAGCATTCTTCTACTCTACTGTGTTTCCTATGGGGTCCAAACAGTGAGCTTGCTCAGAACAAAGAACTGTGCTTCCTACACACATGGACCATATCTAGTTCAACTCTGCTTATGAAACTTATAAGAACAGTAGCTCCTCTTAAGTCCGATACACTGTATTGCTGGGAACAGACGCGAGTGCTATTAGCACTGTGTATGGCAAAGGGAGCGCAATAGTGACTTTCCTTACCAGAAAACAACTCTTGCTCGTAGGACCACACCCTGCATGTGATTCAACTCCATTTAGGACTGGAAAACAAATGCTAGCTCGCCTTACAAGGAACACACTCTGCTTTTGAGAAAAGAGCACTCTTCTATGCCACTGTGTTTCCTATGGGGTCCAAACAGTGAGCTTGCTCAGAACAAAAGAACTGTGCTTCCTACACACATGGATCATATCTAGTTCAACTCTGCTTAGGAAACTGACAAGAACAGTAGCTCCACTTCAGTCCATTACACTGTACTTGCTGGGAACAGACGCGAGTGCAATTTGCACTGTGTATGGCAATGGGAGCGCAATAGTGACTTTCCTTACCAGAAAACAACTCTTGCTCGTAGGACAGAAACTGCATGTGATTCCACTCTATTTAGGACTGGGAAACAAACGCTAGCTCGCCTTACAAGAAACACACTCTGCTTTTGAGAAAAGTGCACTCTTCTACTCTACTGTGTTTCCTATAGGGCCAGAACAGTGAGCTTGCTCTGAACAAAGAACTATGCTTTCTACACACACGGGCCATATCTAGTTCAACTCTGCTTAGGAAACTGACAAGAACAGTAGCTCCTCTTCAGTCTGATACACTGTACTTGCTGGGAACAGACGCGAGTGCTATTTGCACTGTGTATGGCAATGGGAGAGCAATAGTGACTTTCCTTACCAGAAAACAACTCTTGCTCGTAGGACCAGAAACTGCATGTGATTCAACTCCATTTAGGACTGGGAAACAAACGCTAGCTCGCCTTACAAGAAACACACTCTTCTTTTGAGAAAAGAGCACTCTTCTACTCTACTGTGTTTCCTATGGGGTCCAAACAGTGAGCTTGCTCAGAACAAAAGAACTCTGCTTCCTGCACACATGGACCATATCTAGTTCAACTCTGCTTATGAAACTGACAAGAACAGTAGCTCCTATTCAGTCCAATACACTGTGCTTGCTGGGAACAGACGCGAGTGCTATTTGCACTGTGTATGGCATTCGGATTGCAATAGTGACTCTACTTACCAGAAAACAACTCTTGTTCGTAGGACCAAAAACTGCCTGTGACTCAAATCCGTTTAGGACTGGGAAACAAACGCGAGCTCGCCTTACAAGAAACACACTCTGCTTTAGATAAAAGAGCACTCTTCTACTCTACTGTGTTTCCTATAGGGCCAGAACATTGAGCTTGCTCAGAACATAATAACTGTGCTTCCTACACACACAGGCCATATCTAGTTCAACTCTGCTTAGGAAACTGACAAGAACAGTAGCTCCTCTTCAGTCTGATACACTGTACTTGCTGAGAGCAGACACGAGTGCTACTTGCACTGTGTAATGCAAAGGGAGCACAATAGTGACTTTCCTTACCAGAAAACAACTCTTGCTCGTAGGACAAAAAACTGCATGTGATGCAACTCCGTTTAGGACTGGGAAACAAATACTAGCTTACCTTACAAAAAACACACTCTGCTTTTGAGAAAAGAGCACTCTTCTACTCTACTGTGTTTCCTATGGGGTCCGAACAGTGAGCTTGCTCAGAACAAAAGAACTGTGCTTCCTACACACATGGACCATATCTAGTTCAATTCTGCTTAGGAACCTGACAAGAACAGTAGCTCCTCTTAAGTCCGATACACTGTACTTGCTGGGAACAGACGCGAGTGCTATTAGCACTGTGTATGTCAAAGGGAGCGCAATAGTGACTTTCCTGACCAGAAAACAACTCTTGCTCGTAGGACCACACACTGCATGTGATTCAACTCCATTTAGGACTGGAAAACAAATGCTAGCTCGCCTTACAAGAAACACACTCTGCTTTTGAGAAAAGAGCACTCTTCTACGCCACTGTGTTTCCTATGGGGTCCAAACAGTGAGCTTGCTCAGAACAAAAGAACTGTGCTTCCTACACACATGGATCATATCTAGTACAACTCTGCTTAGGAAACTGACAAGAACAGTAGCTCCTATTCAGTCCAATACACTGTGCTTGCTGAGAACAGACGAGAGTGCTATTTGCACTGTGTATGGCATTTGGAGCGCAATAGTGAATCTTCTTACCAGAAAACAACTCTTGCTCTTAGGACCAAAAACTGCCAGTGACTCAACTCCATTTAGGACTGGGAAACAAACGCGAGCTCGCCTTACAAGAAACACACTCTGCTTTAGAGAAAAGAGCACTCTTCTTCTCTACTGTGTTTCCTATAGGGCCAGAACAGTGAGCTTGCTCAGAACAAAAGAACTGTGCTTCCTTCACACATGGGCCATATCAAGTTCAACTCTGCTTAGGAAACTGACAAGAACAGTAGCTCCTCTTCATTCCGATACACTGTACTTGCTGAGAACAGTCGCGAGTGCTACTTGCACTGTGTATGGCAATTGGAGCACAATAGTGACTCGTCTTACCAGAAAACAACTCTTGCTCGTAGGACAAAAAACTGCATGTGACTCAACTCCATTTAGGACTGGGAAACAAACTCTAGCTCGCCTTACAAGAAACACACTCTGTTTTTGAGAAAAGAGCACTCTTCTACTCTACTGTGTTTCCTATAGGGCCAGAAAAGTGAGCTTGCTCAGAACAAATGAACTGTGCTTCCTCGACACACGTGCCATATCTAGTTCAATTCTGCTTAGGAGACTGACAAGAACAGTAGCTCCTCTTCAGTCCAATACACTGTACTTCCTGGGAACAGACGCGAGTGCTATTTGCACTGTGTATGGCAATGAGAGCGCAATAGTGTCTTTCCTTACCAGAAAACAACTCTTGCTCGTACGACCACACACTGCATGTGATTCAACGCCATTTAGGACTGGGAAACAAATGCTATCTCGCCTTACAAGAAACACACTCTGCTTCTGAGAAAAGAGCACTCTTCTACTCTACTGTGTTTCCTATTGGGGTCCAAACAGTGAGCTTGCTCAGAACAAAAGAATTGTGCTTCCTACACACATCGACCATATCTAGTTCAACTCTGCTTAGGAAACTGACAAGAACAGTAGCTCCTCTTCAGTCCAATACACTGTACTTGCGGGGAAGACACGAGAGTGCTATTTGCACTGTGTATGGCAATTGGAGCACAATAGTGACTCGTCTTACCAGAAAACAACTCTTGCTCGTAGGCAAAAAAACTGCATGTGACTCAACTACATTTAGTTCTAGGAAACAAACGCTAGCTCGCCTTACAAGAAACACACTCTGCTTTAGAGAAAAGAGCACTCTTCTACTCTACTGTGTTTCCTATGGGGTCCGACAATGAGCTTTCTCAGAACAAAAGAACTGTGCTTCCTACACACACAGCCATATCTAGTTCAATTCTGCTTAGGAACCTGACAAAACAGTAGCTCCTCTTCAGTCCAATACACTGTACTGCTGGGAACAGACGCCAGTGCTATTTGTCCTGTGTATGGCAATGGCAGCGCAATAGTGACTATTCTTATCATAAAACAATTCTTGCTCATAGGACCAGAAACTGCATGTGATTCAACTCCGTTTAGGACTGGGAAACAAATGCTAGCTCGCCTTACATGAAACACTCTCTGCTTTTTAGAAAAGAGCACTCTTCTACTCTACTGTGTTTCCTATGGGGTCCAAACAGTGAGCTTGCTCAGAACAAAGAACTGTGCTTCCTACACACATGGACCATATCTAGTTCAACTCTGCTTAGGAAACTGACACGAACAGTAGCTCCTCTTCAGTCCGATACACTGTACTTGCAGGGAACAGACGCGAGTGCTATTTGCACTGTGTATGGCAAAGGGAGCACAATAGTGACTTGTCTTACCAGAAAACAACTCTTGCTCGTAGGACCAGAAACTGCATGTGACTCAACTCCATTTAGGACTGGGAAACAAATGATAGCTTGCCTTACAAAAAGCACGCTCTGCTTTTGAGAAAAGAGCACTCTTATACTCTACTGTGTTTCCTATGGGGTCCGAACAGTGAGCTTGCTCAGAACAAAAGAACTGTGCTTCCTACACACATGGCCATATCTAGTTCAATTCTGCTTAGGAACCTGACAAGAACAGTAGATCCTCTTCAGTCCTATACACTGTACTTGCTGCGAACAGACGCCAGTGCTATTTGTCCTGTGTATGGCAATGGAAGCACAATAGTGACTATTCTTATCATAAAACAACTCTTACTCGTAGGACAGAAACTGCATGTGATTCCACTCCATTTAGGACTGCGAACAAACGCTAGCTCGCCTTACAAGAAACACACTCTGCTTTAGAAAAAAGAGCACTCTTCTACTCTACTGTGTTTCCTATGGGGTCCAAACAGTGAGCTTGCTCAGAACATAAGAACTGTGCTTCCTACACACAAGGACCATATGTAGTTCAACTCTGCTTAGGAAACTGACAAGAACAGTAGCTCCTATTCAGTCCAATACACTGTGCTTTCTGGGAACAGACGCGAGTGCTATTTGCACTGTGTATGGCATTCGGAGCGCAATAGTGACTCTTCTTACCAGAAAACAACTCTTGTTCGTAGGACCAAAAACTGCCTGTGACTCAACTCCATTTAGGACTGGGAAACAAATGTTAGCTCGCCTTACAAGAAACACACTCTGCTTCTGAGAAAAGAGCACTCTTCTACTCTACTGTGTTTCATATGGTGTCCAAACAGTAAGCTTGCTCAGAACAAAAGAACTGTGCTTCCTACACACATCGACCATATCTAGTTCAACTCTGCTTACGAAACTGACAAGAACCGTAGCTCCTATTCAGTCCAATACACTGTACTTGCGGGGAAGAGACACGAGTGCTATTTGCACTGTGTATGGCAATTGGAGCACAATAGTGACTCGTCTTACCAGAAAACAACTCTTGCTGGTGGACAAAAAACTGCCTGTGACTCAACTCCATTTAGGTCTGGGAAACAAACGCTAGCTCACCTTACAAGAAACACACTCTGCTTTTGAGAAAAGAGCACTCTTCTACTCTACTGTGTTTCCTATGGGGTCCGAACAGTGAGCTTTCTCAGAACAAAAGAACTTTGCTTCCTACACACACAGCCATATCTAGTTCAATTTTGCTTAGGAACCTGACAAGAACAGTAGCTCCTCTTCAGTCCAATACACTGTACTGCTGGGAATAGACGCCAGTGCTATTTGTCCTGTGTATGGCAATGGCAGCGCAATAGTGACTATTCTTATCTTAAAACAACGCTTGCTCGTAGGACCAGAAACTGCATGGGATTCACCTCCATTTAAGACTGGCAAACAAACGCTAGCTCGCCTTACAAGAAACACAATCTGCTTTAGAGAAAAGAGCACTCTTCTACTCTACTGTGTTTCCTATAGCGCCAGAAGAGTGAGCTTGCTCAGAACAAAAGAACTGTGCTTCCTACACACGGGCCATATCTAGTTCAACTCTGCTTAGGAAACTGACAAGAACAGTAGCTCCTCTTCAGTCCGATACACTGTACTTGCTGGGAACAGACTCGAGTGCTATTTGCACTGTGTATGGCAATGGGAGCGCAATAGTGACTTTCCTTACCAGAAAACAACTCTTGCTCGTAGGACCAAAACTGCATGTGATTCAACTCCGCTTAGGACTGGGAAACAAATGCTAGCTCGCCTTACATGAAACACTCTCTGCTTTTTAGAAAAGAGCACTCTTCTACCCTACTGTGTTTCCTATGGGGTCCAAACAGTGAGCTTGCTCAGAACAAAGAACTGTGCTTCCTACACACATGGACCATATCTAGTTCAACTCTGCTTAGGAAACTGACAAGAACAGTAGCTCCTCTTCAGTCCGATACACTGTACTTGCTGGGAACAGACGCGAGTGCTATTTGCACTGTGTATGGCAAAGGGAGCGCAATAGTGACTTTCCTTACCAGAAAACAATTCTTGCTCGTAAGACCAGAAACTGCATGTGATTCAACTCCATTTAGGCCTGGGAAACAAACGATAGCTTGCCTTACAAAAAACACACTCTGCTTCTGAGAAAAGAGCACTCTTCTACTCTACTGTGTTTCCTATGGGGTCCGAACAGCGAGCTTGCTCAGAACAAAAGAACTGTGCTTCGTACACACAAGGCCATATCTAGTTCAATTCTGCTTAGGAACCTGACAAGAACAGTAGATCCTCTTCAGTCCAATACACTGTATTTGCGGCAAACAGACGCCAGTGCTATTTGTCCTGTGTATGGCAATGGCAGCACAATAGTGACTATTCTTACCAAAAAACAACTCTTGCTCGTAGGACAGAAACTGCATGTGATTCTACTCCATTTAGGACTGGGAAACAAACGCTAGCTCGCCTTACAAGAAACACTATCTGCTTTAGAGAAAAGAGCACTCTTCTACTCTACTGTGTTTCCTATGCCGTCCAAACAGTGAGCTTGCTAAGAACAAAAGAACTGTGCTTCCTACACACAAGGACAATATGTAGTTCAACTCTGCTTAGGAAACTGACAAGAACAGTAGCTCCTATTCAGTCCAATACACTGTAGTTGCTGGGAAAAGACGCGAGTGCTATTTGCCCTGTGTTTGGCAATGGGAGCGCAATAGTGACTTTCCTTACCAGAAAACAACTCTTGTTCGTAGGACCAGAAACTGCATGTGATTCAACTCCATTTAGGACTAGGAAACAAACGCTAGCTCGCCTTACAAGAAACACACTCTGCTTTTGAAAAAAGAGCACTCTTCTACTCTACTGTGTTTCCTTTAGGGCCAGAACAGTGAGCTTGCTCAGAACATAAGATCTGTGCTTTCTACACACACGGTCCTTATCTAGTTCAACTCTGCTTAGGAAACTGACAAGAACAGTAGCTCCTCTTCAGTCCGATACACTGTACTTGCTGGGAACAGACGCGAGTGCTCTTTGCACTGTGTATGGCAATGGGAGTGCAATAGTGACTTTTTTTTACCAGAAAACAACTCTTGCTCGTAGGACCAGAAACTGCATGTGATTCAACTCCATTTAGGACTGGGAAAAAAACGCTAGCTCGCCTTACAAGAAGCACACTCTGCTTTTGAGAAAAGAGCACTGTTCTACTCTACTGTGTTTCCTAGGGGTCCGAACAGTGAGCTTGCTCAGTACGAAAGCACTGTGCTTCCTACACACACAGCCATATCTAGTTCAATTGTGCTTAGGAACCTGACAAGAAAAGTAGATCCTCTTCAGTCCAATACACTGTACTTGCTGGGAACAGACGGGAGGGCTATTTGCACTGTGTATGGCAATGACAGCGCAATAGTGACGCTCCTTACCAGAAAACAACTCTTCCTCGTAGGAACACAAACTGCATGTGATTCAACTCCATTTAGGATTGGGAAACAAATGCTAGCTCGCCTTACAAGAAACACTCTCTGCTTTTTAGAAAAGAGCACTCTTCTACTCTACTGTGTTTCCTATGGGGTCCAAACAGTGAGCTTGCTCAGAACAAAAGAACTGTGCTTCCTACACACATGGACCATATCTAGTTCAACTCTGCTTAGGAAACTGACAAGCACAGTAGCTCCTATTCAGTCCAATACACTGTACATGCTGGGAACAGACGCGAGTGCTATTTGCACTGTGTATGGCATTTGGAGCACAATAGTGACTCTTCTTACCAGAAAACAACTCTTGCTCATAGGACCAAAAACTGCATGTGACTCAAATCCATTTAGGATCGGAAACAAACGCGAGCTCGCCTTACAAGAAACAGACTCTGCTTTATAGAAAAGAGCACTCTTCTACTCTACTGTATTTCCTATAGGGCCAGAACAGTGAGCTTGCTCAGAACATTATAACTGTGCTTCCTAAACACACGGGCCATATCTAGTTAAACTCTGCTTAGGAAACTGACAAGAACAGTAGCTCCTCTTCAGTCCGATACACTGTACTTGCTGGGAACAAACGCGAGTGCTATTTGAACTGTGTATGGCAAAGGGAGCACAATAGTGACTTTCCTTACCAGAAAACAACTCTTGCTCGTAGGACCAGAAACTGCATGTGATTCAACTCCATTTAGGACTGGGAAACAAACGATAGCTTGCCTTACAAAAAACACACTCTGCTTTTGAGAAAAGAGCACTCTTCTACTCTACTGTGTTTCCTTTTGGGTCCGAACAGTGAGCTTGCTCAGAACAAAAGAACTGTGCTTCCTACACACACGGCCATATCTAGTTCAATTCTGCTTAGGAACCTGACAAGAACAGGAGATACTCTTCAGTCCAATACACTGTAGTTGCTGCGAACAGATGCCAGTGCTATTTGTCCTATGTATGGAAATGGCAGCGCAATAGTGAATCTTCTTACAAGAATACAACTCTTGCTCATAGGACCAAAAACTGCATGTGACTCAAATCCATTTAGGACTGGGAAACAAACGCGAGCTCGCCTTACAAGAAACACACTCTGCTTTATTGAAAAGAGCACTCTTCTACTCTACTGTGTTTCCTATAGGGCCAGAACAGTGAGCTTGCTCAGAACATAATAACTGTGCTTTCTAAACACACGGGCCATATCTAGTTCAACTCTGCTTAGGAAACTGACAAGAACAGTAGCTCCTCTTCAGTCCGATACACTGTACTTGCTGGGAACAGACGCGAGTGCTATTTGCACTGTGTATGGCAAAGGGAGCACAATAGTGACTTTCCTTACCAGAAAACAACTCTTGCTCGTAGGACCAGAAACTACATGTGATTCAACTCCATTTAGGACTGGGAAACAAACGATAGCTTGCCTTACAAAAAACACACTCTGCTTTTGAGAAACGAGCACTCTTCTACTCTACTGTGTTTCCTTTTGGGTCCGAACAGTGAGCTTGCTCAGAAGAAAAGAACTGTGCTTCCTACACACACGGCCATATCTAGTTCAATTCTGCTTAGTAACCTGACAAGAACAGTAGATCCTCTTCAGTCCAATACACTGTAGTTGCTGCGAACAGATGCCAGTGCTATTTGTCCTGTGTATGGCAATGGTAGCGCAATAGTGAATCTTCTTACCAGAAAACAACTCTTGCTCGTAGTACCAGAAACTGCATGGGATTCAACTCCATTTAGGACTGCGGAAAAAACCCTAGCTTGCCTTACAAGAAACACACTCTGCTATAGAGAAAAGAGCACTCTTCTACTCTACTGTGTTTCCTATGGGGTCCAAACAGTGAGCTTGCTCAGAACAAAGAACTGTGCTTCCTACACACACGGATATTATCTTGTTCAACTCTGCCTAGGAAACTGACAGGAACAGTAGCACCTATTCAGTCCAATACACTGTACTTGCTGGGAACAGACGAAGTGCTATTTGCACTGTGTGTGGCAAAGGGAGCGCAATGTGACTTTCCTTACCAGAAAACAACTCTTGTTCGTAGGACCAGAAACTGCTTGTGATTCAACTCTGTTTAGGACTAGGAAACAAACGCTAGCTTGCCTTACAAGAAACACACTCTGGTTTTGAGAAAAGAGCACTCTTCTACTCTACTGTGTTTCCTATGGGGTCTGAACAGTGAGGTTGCTCAGAACAAAAGAACTGTGCTTCCTACACACACGGCCATAACTAGTTCAATTCTGCTTAGGAACCTGACAAGAACAGTAGATCCTCTTCAGTCCAATACACTGTACTTGCTGGGAACAGACGCCAGTGCTATTTGTCCTGTGTATGGCAATGGCAGCGCAATAGTGACTATTCTTACCATAAAACAACTCTTGCTCGTAGAACCAGAAACTGCATGTGATTCCACTCCATTTAGGACTGGGAAACAAATGCTAGCTCGCCTTACAAGAAACACACTCTGCTTTTGAGAAAAGAGCACTCTTCTACTCTACGGTGTTTCCTATGGGGTCCAAACAGTGACCTTGCTCAGAACAAAAGAACTGTACTTCCTACACACATGGACCATATCTAGTTCAACTCTGCATAGGAAACTGACAAGAGCAGTAGCTCCTCTTCAGTCCAATACACTGTACTTGCTGGGAAAAGACGCGAGTGCTATTTGCCCTGTGTATGGCAATGGGAGCGCAATAGTGACTTTCCTTACCAGAAAACAACTCTTGTTCATAGGACCAGAAACTGCATGTGATTCAACTCCATTTAGGACTGGGAAACAAACGAGAGCTTGTCTTACAAAAACACACTCTGCTTTTGAGAAAACAGCACTCTTCTACTCTACTGTGTTTCCTATGGGGTCCGAACAGTGAGCTTGCTCAGAACAAAAGAACTGTGCTTCCTACACACACGGCCATATCTAGTTCAACTCTGCTTAGGAAACTGACAAGCACAGTAGCTCCTCTTCAGTCCAATACACTGTACTTGCTGGGAACAGACGCGAGTGCTATTTGCACTGTGTATGGCATTTGGAGCGCAATAGTGACTCTTCTTACCAGAAAACAACTCTTGCTCGTAGGACCAAAAACTGTCTGTGACTCAACTCCTTTTAGGACTGGGAAACAAACGCGAGCTCGCCTTACAAGAAACACACTCTGCTTTAGAGAAAAGAGCACTCTTCTACTCTACTGTGTTTCCTATAGGGCCAGAAAAGTGAGCTTGCTCAGAACAAAAGAACTGTGCTTCCTACACACACGGGCCATATCTAGTTCAACTCTGCTTAGGAAACTGACAAGAACAGTAGCTCCTCTTCAGTCCGATACACTGTACTTGCTGAGAACAGATGCGAGTGCTATTTTCACTGTGAATGGCAATTGGAGCACAATAGTGACTCGTCTTACCAGAAAACAACTCTTGCTCGTAGGACAAAAAACTGCATGTGACTCAACTCCATTTAGGACTGGGAAACAACCTCTAGCTCGCCTTACAAGAAACACACTCTGCTTTAGAGAAAAGAGCACTCTTCTACTCTACTGTGTTTCCTATTGTGTCCGAACAGTGAGCTTGCTCAGAACAAAAGAACTGTGCTTCCTACACACACGGCCATATCTAGTTCAATTCTGCTTAGGAACCTGACAAAAACAGTAAATCCTCTTCAGTCCAATACACTGTACTTGCTGCGAACAGATGCCAGTTCTATTTGTCCTGTGTATGGCAATGGCAGCGCAATAGTGAATCTTCTTACCAGAAAACAACTCTTGCTCGTAGTACCAGAAACTGCATGGGATTCAACTCCATTTAGGACAGTGGAACAAACGCTAGCTCGCCTTACAAGAAACACACTCTGCTTTTGAGAAAAGAGCACTCTTCTACTCTACTGTGTTTCCTATGGGGTCCAAACAGTGAGCTTGCTCAGAACAAAAGAACTGTGCTTCCTACACACAAGGACCATATGTAGTTCAACTCTGCTTAGGAAACTGACAAGAACAGTAGCTCCTCTTCAGTCCAATACACTGTACTTGCTGGGAACAGAAGCGAGGGCTATTTGCACTGTGTATGGCATTTGGAGCACAATAGTGACTCTTCTTACCAGAAAACAACTCTTGCTCGTAGGACCAAAAACTGTCTGTGACTCAACTCCTTTTAGGACTGGGAAACAAACGCGAGCTCGCCTTACAAGAAACACACTCTGCTTTTGAGAAAAGAGCAGTATTCTACTCTAATGTGTTTCCTATAGGGCCAGACCATTGAGCTTGCTCAGAAAAAAAGAACTGTGCTTCCTACACACACGGGCAATATCTAGTTCAACTCTGCTTAGGAAACTGAGAAGAACGGTAGCTCCTCTTCAGTCCAATACACTGTACTTGCTGGGAACAGATGCCAGTGCTATTTGCACTGTGTATGGCAATGGGAGCGCAATAGTAACTTTCCTTACCAGAAAACAACTCTTGCTTATAGGACCAGAAACTGCATGTGATTCAACTCCATTTATGACTGGGAAACAAACGCTAGCTCGCCTTACAAGAAACACACTCTGCTTTAGAGAAAAGAGCAGTATTCTACTCTAATGTGTTTCCTATGGGGTCCAAACAGTGAGCTTGCTCAGAACAAAAGAACTGTGCTTCCTACACACACGGACCATATGTAGTTCAACTCTGCTTAGGAAACTGATAAGAACAGTAGCTCCTCTTCATTCCAATACACTGTACTTTCTGGGAACAGACGCGAGTGCTATTTGCACTGTGTATGGCAATGAGAGCACAATAGTGACTTTCCTTACCAGAAAACAACTCTTGCTCGTAGAACCAGAAACTGCATGTGATTCCACTCCATTTAGGACTGGGAAACAAACGCTAGCTTGCCTTACAAGAAACACACTCTGCTTTTGAGAAAAGAGCACTCTTCTACTCTACTGTGTTTCCTTTTGGGTCCGAACAGTGAGCTTGCTCAGAAGAAAAGAACTGTGCTTCCTACACACACGGGCCATATCTAGTTCAATTCTGCTTAGTAACCTGACAAGAACAGTAGATCCTCTTCAGTCCGAAACACTGTAGTTGCTGCGAACAGATGCCAGTGCTATTTGTCCTGTGTATGGCAATGGCAGTGCAATAGTGAATCTTCTTACCAGAAAACAACTCTTGCTCGTAGTACCAGAAACTGCATGGGATTCAACTCCATTTAGGACTGTGGAAAAAACGCTAGCTTGCCTTACAAGAAACACACTCTGCTTTAGAGAAAAGAGCACTCTTCTACTCTACTGTGTTTCCTATTGGCTCCAAACAGTGAGCTTGCTCAGAACAAAGAACTGTGCTTCCTACACACACGGATATTATCTAGTTCAACTCTGCCTAGGAAACTGACAAGAACAGTAGCACCTATTCAGTCCAATACACTGTACTTGCTGGGAACAGACGAAGTGCTATTTGCACTGTGTGTGGCAAAGGGAGCGCAATGTGACTTTCCTTACCAGAAAACAACTCTAGTTCGTAGGACCAGAAACTGCTTGTGATTCAACTCCGTTTAGGACTAGGAAACAAACGCTAGCTTGCCTTACAAGAAACACACTCTGGTTTTGAGAAAAGAGCACTCTTCTACTCTACTGTGTTTCCTATGGGGTCTGAACAGTGAGCTTGCTCAGAACAAAAGAACTGTGCTTCCTACACACACGGCCATAACTAGTTCAATTCTGCTTAGGAACCTGACAAGAACAGTAGATCCTCTTCAGTCCAATACACTGTACTTGCTGGGAACAGACGCCAGTGCTATTTGTCCTGTGTATGTCAATGGCAGCGCAATAGTGTCTATTCTTACCATAAAACAACTCTTGCTCGTAGAACCAGAAACTGCATGTGATTCCACTCCATTTAGGACTGGGAAAAAAACGCTAGCTCGCCTTACAAGAAACACACTCTGCTTTTGAGAAAAGAGCACTCTTCTACTCTACGGTGTTTCCTATGGGGTCCAAACAGTGACCTTGCTCAGAACAAATGAACTGTACTTCCTACACACATGGACCATATCTAGTTCAACACTGCTTAGGAAACTGACAAGAGCAGTAGCTCCTCTTCAGTCCAATACACTGTACTTGCTGGGAAAAGACGCGAGTGCTATTTGCCCTGTGTATGGCAATGGGAGCGCAATAGTGACTTTCCTTACCAGAAAACAACTCTTGTTCATAGGACCAGAAACTGCATGTGATTCAACTCCATTTAGGACTGGGAAACAAACGAGAGCTTGTCTTACAAAAACAGACTCTGCTTTTGAGAAAACAGCACTCTTCTACTCTACTGTGTTTCCTATGGGGTCCGAACAGTGAGCTTGCTCAGAACAAAAGAACTGTGCTTCCTACACACACGGCCATATCTAGTTCAACTCTGCTTAGGAAACTGACAAGAGCAGTAGCTCCTCTTCAGTCCAATACACTGTACTTGCTGGGAACTGACGCGAGTGCTATTTGCACTGTGTATGGCATTTGGAGCGCAATAGTGACTCTTCTTACCAGAAAACAACTCTTGCTCGTAGGACCAAAAACTGTCTGTGACTCAACTCCTTTTAGGACTGGGAAACAAACGCGAGCTCGCCTTACAAGAAACACACTCTGCTTTAGAGAAAAGAGCACTCTTCTACTCTACTGTGTTTCCTATAGGGCCAGAAAAGTGAGCTTGCTCAGAACAAAAGAACTGTGCTTTCTACACACACGGGCCATATCTAGTTCAACTCTGCTTAGGAAACTGACAAGAACAGTAGCTCCTCTTCAGTCCGATACACTGTGCTTTCTGGGAACAGACGCGAGTGCTATTTGCACTGTGTATGGCATTCGGAGCGCAATAGTGACTCTTCTTACCAGAAAACAACTCTTGTTCGTAGGACCAAAAACTGCCTGTGACTCAACTCCATTTAGGACTGGGAAACAAACGCGAGCTCGACTTACAAGAAACACACTCTGCTTTAGAGAAAAGAGCACTCTTCTACTCTACTGTGTTTCCTATAGGGCCAGAACATTGAGCTTGCTCAGAACATAATAACTGTGCTTCCTACACACACAGGCCATATCTAGTTCAACTCTGCATAGGAAACTGACAAGAACAGTAGCTCCTCTTCAGTCTTATACACTGTACTTGCTGAGAGCAGACGCGAGTGCTACTTGCACTGTGTATGGCAATTGGAGCACAATAGTGACTCGTCTTACCAGAAAACAACTCTTGCTCGTAGGACAAAAAACTACATGTGACTCAACTCCATTTATTACTGGGAAACAAATGTTAGCTCGCCTTACAAGAAACACACTCTGCTTCTGAGAAAAGAGCACTCTTCTACTCTACTGTGTTTCATATGGTGTCCAAACAGTAAGCTTGCTCAGAACAAAAGAACTGTGCTTCCTACACACATCGACCATATCTAGTTCAACTCTGCTTACGAAACTGACAAGAACCGTAGCTCCTATTCAGTCCAATACACTGTACTTGCGGGGAAGAGACGCGAGTGCTATTTGCACTGTGTATGGCAATTGGAGCACAATAGTGACTCGTCTTACCAGAAAACAACTCTTGCTGGTGGACAAAAAACTGCCTGTGACTCAACTCCATTTAGGTCTGGGAAACAAACGCCAGCTCACCTTACAAGAAACACACTCTGCTTTTGAGAAAAGAGCACTCTTCTACTCTACTGTGTTTCCTATGGGGTCCGAACAGTGAGCTTTCTCAGAACAAAAGAACTTTGCTTCCTACACACACAGCCATATCTAGTTCAATTTTGTTAAGGAACCTGACAAGAACAGTAGCTCCTCTTCAGTCCAATACACTGTACTGCTGGGAATAGACGCCAGTGCTATTTGTCCTGTGTATGGCAATGGCAGCGCAATAGTGACTATTCTTATCTTAAAACAACGCTTGCTCGTAGGACCAGAAACTGCATGGGATTCACCTCCATTTAAGACTGGCAAACAAACGCTAGCTCGCCTTACAAGAAACACAATCTGCTTTAGAGAAAAGAGCACTCTTCTACTCTACTGTGTTTCCTATAGCGCCAGAAGAGTGAGCTTGCTCAGAACAAAAGAACTGTGCTTCCTACACACGGGCCATATCTAGTTCAACTCTGCTTAGGAAACTGACAAGAACAGTAGCTCCTCTTCAGTCCGATACACTGTACTTGCTGGGAACAGACTCGAGTGCTATTTGCACTGTGTATGGCAATGGGAGCGCAATAGTGACTTTCCTTACCAGAAAACAACTCTTGCTCGTAGGACCAAAACTGCATGTGATTCAACTCCGCTTAGGACTGGGAAACAAATGCTAGCTCGCCTTACATGAAACACTCTCTGCTTTTTAGAAAAGAGCACTCTTCTACCCTACTGTGTTTCCTATGGGGTCCAAACAGTGAGCTTGCTCAGAACAAAGAACTGTGCTTCCTACACACATGGACCATATCTAGTTCAACTCTGCTTAGGAAACTGACAAGAACAGTAGCTCCTCTTCAGTCCGATACACTGTACTTGCTGGGAACAGACGCGAGTGCTATTTGCACTGTGTATGGCAAAGGGAGCGCAATAGTGACTTTCCTTACCAGAAAACAATTCTTGCTCGTAAGACCAGAAACTGCATGTGATTCAACTCCATTTAGGCCTGGGAAACAAACGATAGCTTGCCTTACAAAAAACACACTCTGCTTCTGAGAAAAGAGCACTCTTCTACTCTACTGTGTTTCCTATGGGGTCCGAACAGCGAGCTTGCTCAGAACAAAAGAACTGTGCTTCGTACACACAAGGCCATATCTAGTTCAATTCTGCTTAGGAACCTGACAAGAACAGTAGATCCTCTTCAGTCCAATACACTGTATTTGCGGCAAACAGACGCCAGTGCTATTTGTCCTGTGTATGGCAATGGCAGCACAATAGTGACTATTCTTACCAAAAAACAACTCTTGCTCGTAGGACAGAAACTGCATGTGATTCTACTCCATTTAGGACTGGGAAACAAACGCTAGCTCGCCTTACAAGAAACACTATCTGCTTTAGAGAAAAGAGCACTCTTCTACTCTACTGTGTTTCCTATGGCGTCCAAACAGTGAGCTTGCTAAGAACAAAAGAACTGTGCTTCCTACACACAAGGACAATATGTAGTTCAACTCTGCTTAGGAAACTGACAAGAACAGTAGCTCCTATTCAGTCCAATACACTGTAGTTGCTGGGAAAAGACGCGAGTGCTATTTGCCCTGTGTTTGGCAATGGGAGCGCAATAGTGACTTTCCTTACCAGAAAACAACTCTTGTTCGTAGGACCAGAAACTGCATGTGATTCAACGCCATTTAGGACTAGGAAACAAACGCTAGCTCGCCTTACAAGAAACACACTCTGCTTTTGAAAAAAGAGCACTCTTCTACTCTACTGTGTTTCCTTTAGGGCCAGAACAGTGAGCTTGCTCAGAACATAAGATCTGTGCTTTCTACACACACGGTCCTTATCTAGTTCAACTCTGCTTAGGAAACTGACAAGAACAGTAGCTCCTCTTCAGTCCGATACACTGTACTTGCTGGGAACAGACGCGAGTGCTCTTTGCACTGTGTATGGCAATGGGAGTGCAATAGTGACTTTTTTTTTACCAGAAAACAACTCTTGCTCGTAGGACCAGAAACTGCATGTGATTCTACTCCATTTAGGACTGGGAAAAAAACGCTAGCTCGCCTTACAAGAAACACACTCTGCTTTTGAGAAAAGAGCACTGTTCTACTCTACTGTATTTCCTAGGGGTCCGAACAGTGAGCTTGCTCAGTACGAAAGCACTGTGCTTCCTACACACACAGCCATATCTAGTTCAATTGTGCTTAGGAACCTGACAAGAAAAGTAGATCCTCTTCAGTCCAATACACTGTACTGCTGGGAACAGACGGGAGGGCTATTTGCACTGTGTATGGCAATGACAGCGCAATAGTGACGCTCCTTACCAGAAAACAACTCTTGCTCGTAGGAACACAAACTGCATGTGATTCAACTCCATTTAGGACTGGGAAACAAAATGCTAGCTCGCCTTACAAGAAACACTCTCTGCTTTTTAGAAAAGAGCACTCTTCTACTCTACTGTGTTTCCTATGGGGTCCAAACAGTGAGCTTGCTCAGAACAAAAGAACTGTGCTTCCTACACACATGGACCATATCTAGTTCAACTCTGCTTAGGAAACTGACAAGCACAGTAGCTCCTATTCAGTCCAATACACTGTACATGCTGGAACAGACACGAGTGCTATTTGCACTGTGTATGGCATTTGGAGCACAATAGTGACTCTTCTTACCAGAAAACAACTCTTGCTCATAGGACCATAAAACTGCATGTGACTCAAATCCATTTAGGACTCGGAAACAAACGCGAGCTCGCCTTACAAGAAACAGACTCTGCTTTATAGAAAAGAGCACTCTTCTACTCTACTGTGTTTCCTATAGGGCCAGAACAGTGAGCTTGCTCAGAACATTATAACTGTGCTTCCTAAACACACGGGCCATATCTAGTTAAACTCTGCTTAGGAAACTGACAAGAACAGTAGCTCCTCTTCAGTCCGATACACTGTACTTGCTGGGAACAGACGCGAGTGCTATTTGCACTGTGTATGGCAAAGGGAGCACAATAGTGACTTTCCTTACCAGAAAACAACTCTTGCTCGTAGGACCAGAAACTGCATGTGATTCAACTCCATTTAGGACTGGGAAACAAACGATAGCTTGCCTTACAAAAAACACACTCTGCTTTTGAGAAAAGAGCACTCTTCTACTCTACTGTGTTTCCTTTTGGGTCCCGAACAGTGAGCTTGCTCAGAACAAAAGAACTGTGCTTCCTACACACACGGCCATATCTAGTTCAATTCTGCTTAGGAACCTGACAAGAACAGGAGATACTCTTCAGTCCAATACACTGTAGTTGCTGCGAACAGATGCCAGTGCTATTTGTCCTATGTATGGAAATGGCAGCGCAATAGTGAATCTTCTTACAAGAATACAACTCTTGCTCATAGGACCAAAAACTGCATGTGACTCAAATCCATTTAGGACTGGGAAACAAACGCGAGCTCGCCTTACAAGAAACACACTCTGCTTTATTGAAAAGAGCACTCTTCTACTCTACTGTGTTTCCTATAGGGCCAGAACAGTGAGCTTGCTCAGAACATAATAACTGTGCTTCCTAAACACACGGGCCATATCTAGTTCAACTCTGCTTAGGAAACTGACAAGAACAGTAGCTCCTCTTCAGTCCGATACACTGTACTTGCTGGGAACAGACGCGAGTGCTATTTGCACTGTGTATGGCAAAGGGAGCACAATAGTGACTTTCCTTACCAGAAAACAACTCTTGCTCGTAGGACCAGAAACTACATGTGATTCAACTCCATTTAGGACTGGGAAACAAACGATAGCTTGCCTACAAAAAACACACTCTGCTTTTGAGAAACGAGCACTCTTCTACTCTACTGTGTTTCCTTTTGGGTCCGAACAGTGAGCTTGCTCAGAAGAAAAGAACTGTGCTTCCTACACACACGGCCATATCTAGTTCAATTCTGCTTAGTAACCTGACAAGAACAGTAGATCCTCTTCAGTCCAATACACTGTAGTTGCTGCGAACAGATGCCAGTGCTATTTGTCCTGTGTATGGCAATGGTAGCGCAATAGTGAATCTTCTTACCAGAAAACAACTCTTGCTCGTAGTACCAGAAACTGCATGGGATTCAACTCCATTTAGGACTGTGGAAAAAACCCTAGCTTGCCTTACAAGAAACACACTCTGCTATAGAGAAAAGAGCACTCTTCTACTCTACTGTGTTTCCTATGGGGTCCAAACAGTGAGCTTGCTCAGAACAAAGAACTGTGCTTCCTACACACACGGATATTATCTTGTTCAACTCTGCCTAGGAAACTGACAGGAACAGTAGCACCTATTCAGTCCAATACACTGTACTTGCTGGGAACAGACGAAGTGCTATTTGCACTGTGTGTGGCAAAGGGAGCGCAATGTGGACTTTCCTTACCAGAAAACAACTCTTGTTGTCTAGGACCAGAAACTGCTTGTGATTCAACTCTGTTTAGGACTAGGAAACAAACGCTAGCTTGCCTTACAAGAAACACACTCTGGTTTTGAGAAAAGAGCACTCTTCTACTCTACTGTGTTTCCTATGGGGTCTGAACAGTGAGGTTGCTCAGAACAAAAGAACTGTGCTTCCTACACACACGGCCATAACTAGTTACAATTCTGCTTAGGAACCTGACAAGAACAGTAGATCCTCTTCAGTCCAATTCACTGTACTTGCTGGGAACAGACGCCAGTGCTATTTGTCCTGTGTATGGCAATGGCAGCGCAATAGTGACTATTCTTACACATAAAAACAACTCTTGCTCGTAGAACCAGAAACTGCATGTGATTCCACTCCATTTAGGACTGGGAAACAAATGCTAGCTCGCCTTACAAGAAACACACTCTGCTTTTGAGAAAAAGAGCACTCTTCTACTCTACGGTGTTTCCTATGGGGTCCAAACAGTGACCTTGCTCAGAACAAAAGAACTGTACTTCCTACACACATGGACCATATCTAGTTCAACTCTGCTTAGGAAACTGACAAGAGCAGTAGCTCCTCTTCAGTCCAATACACTGTACTTGCTGGGAAAAGACGCGAGTGCTATTTGCCCTGTGTATGGCAATGGGAGCGGCAATAGTGACTTTCCTTACCAGAAAACAACTCTTGTTCATAGGACCAGAAACTGCATGTGATTCAACTCCATTTAGGACTGGGAAACAAACGAGAGCTTGTCTTACAAAATACACACTCTGCTTTTGAGGAAAACAGCACTCTTCTACTCTACTGTGTTTCCTATGGGGTCCCGAACAGTGAGCTTGCTCAGAACAAAAGAACTGTGCTTCCTACACACACGGCCATATCTAGTTTCAACTCTGCTTAGGAAACTGACAAGCACAGTAGCTCCTCTTTCAGTCCAATACACTGTACTTGCTGGGAACAGACGCGAGTGCTATTTGCAACTGTGTTATGGCATTTGGAGCGCAATAGTGACTCTTCTTACCAGAAAACAACTCTTGCTCACTTAGGACCAAAAACTGTCTGTGACTCAACTCCTTTTAGGACTGGGAAACAAACGCGAGCTCGCCTTACAAGAAACACACTCTGCTTTAGAGAAAAGAGCACTCCTTCTACTCTACTGTGTTTCCTATAGGGCCAGAAAAGTGAGCTTGCTCAGAACAAAAGAACTGTGCTTCCTACACACACGGGCCATATCTAGTTCAACTCTGCTTAGGAAACTGACAAGAACAGTAGCTCCTCTTCAGTCCGATACACTGTACTTGCTGAGAACAGATGCGAGTGCTATTTTCACTGTGAATGGCAATTGGAGCACAATAGTGACTCGTCTTTACCAGAAAACAACTCTTGCTCGTAGGACAAAAAACTGCATGTGACTCAACTCCATTTAGGACTGGGAAACAACCTCTAGCTCGCCTTACAAGAAACACACTCTGCTTTTGAGAAAAGAGCAGTATTCTACTCTTATGTGTTTCCTATAGTGCCAGAACATTGAGCTTGCTCAGAAAAAAAGAACTGTGCTTCCTACACACGGGGCAATATCTAGTTCAACTCTGCTTAGAAAACTGAGAAGAACAGTAGCTCCTCTTCAGTCCAATACACTGTACTTGCTGGGAACAGATGCCAGTGCTATTTGCACTGTGTATGGCAATGGGAGCGCAATAGTAACTTTCCTTACCAGAAAACAACTCTTGCTTATAGGAACCAGAAACTGCATTTGATCCAACTCCATTTAGGACTGGGAAACAAACGCTAGCTCGCCTTACAAGAAACACACTCTGCTTTAGAGAAAAGAGCACTCTTCTACTCTACTGTGTGTCCTATGGGGTCCAAACAGAGAGCTTGCTCAGAACAAAAGAACTGTGCTTCCTACACACACGGACCATATGTAGTTCAACTCTGCTTAGGAAAACTGACAAGAACAGTAGCTCCTCTTCAGGTCCAATACACTGTACTTGCTGAAGAACAGACGCGAGTGCTATTTGCCCCTGTGTATGGCAATGGGGAGCGCAATAGTGACTTTCCTTACCAGAAAACAACTCTTGTTCATAGGACCAGAAACTGCATGTGATTCAACTCCATTTAGGACTGGGAAAACAAACGATAGCTTGCCTTACAAAAAACACACTCTGCTTTTGAGAAAAGAGCACTCTTCTACTCTACTGTGTTTCCTATTGTGTCCGAACAGTGAGCTTGCTCAGAACAAAAGAACTGTGCTTCCTACACACACGGCCATATCTAGTTCAATTCTGCTTAGGAACCTGACAAAAACAGTAAATCCTCTTCAGTCCAATACACTGTACTTGCTGCGAACAGATGCCAGTTCTATTTGTCCTGTGTATGGCAATGGCAGCGCAATAGTGAATCTTCCTTACCAGAAAACAACTCTTGCCTCGTAGTACCAGAAACTGCATGGGATTCAACTCCATTTAGGACAGTGGAACAAACGCTAGCTCGCCTTACAAGAAACACACTCTGCTTTAGAGAAAAGAGCACTCTTCTACTCTACTGTGTTTCCTATTGTGTCCGAACAGTGAGCTTGCTCAGAACAAAAGAACTGTGCTTCTACACACACGGCCATATCTAGTTCAATTCTGCTTAGGAACCTGACAAAAACAGTAAATCCTCTTCAGTCCAATACACTGTACTTGCTGCGAACAGATGCCAGTTCTATTTGTCCTGTGTATGGCAATGGCAGCGCAATAGTGAATCTTCTTACCAGAAAACAACTCTTGCTCGTAGTACCAGAAACTGCATGGGATTCAACTCCATTTAGGACAGTGGAACAAACGCTAGCTCGCCTTACAAGAAACACACTCTGCTTTTGAGAAAAGAGCACTCTTCTACTCTACTGTGTTTCCTATGGGGTCCAAACAGTGAGCTTGCTCAGAACAAAAGAACTGTGCTTCCTACACACAAGGACCATATGTAGTTCAACTCTGCTTAGGAAACTGACAAGAACAGTAGCTCCTCTTCAGTCCAATACACTGTACTTGCTGGGAACAGAAGCGAGGGCTATTTGCACTGTGTATGGCATTTGGAGCACAATAGTGACTCTTCTTACCAGGAAAACAACTCTTGCTCGTAGGACCAAAAACTGTCTGTGACTCAACTCCTTTTAGGACTGGGAAACAAACGCGAGCTCGCCTTACAAGAAACACACTCTGCTTTTGAGAAAAAGAGCAGTATTCTACTCTAATGTGTTTCCTATAGGCCAGACCATTGAGCTTGCTCAGAAAAAAAGAACTGTGCTTCCTACACACACGGGCAATATCTAGTTCAACTCTGCTTAGGAAACTGAGAAGAACGGTAGCTCCTCTTCAGTCCAATACACTGTACTTGCTGGGAACAGATGCCAGTGCTATTTGCACTGTGTATGGCAAATGGGAGCGCAATAGTAACTTTCCTTACCAGAAAACAACTCTTGCTTATAGGACCAGAAACTGCTATGTGATTCAACTCCATTTATGACTGGGAAACAAACGCTAGCTCGCCTTACAAGAA
The DNA here is from genome assembly GCF_949786415.1 of Peromyscus eremicus. Classification (NCBI taxonomy): domain Eukaryota; kingdom Metazoa; phylum Chordata; class Mammalia; order Rodentia; family Cricetidae; genus Peromyscus; species Peromyscus eremicus. The sequence continues at coordinate 4,044 of NW_026737468.1, read as the reverse complement.
ACACACTCTGCTTTAGAGAAAAGAGCAGTATTCTACTCTAATGTGTTTCCTATGGGGTCCAAACAGTGAGCTTGCTCAGAACAAAAGAACTGTGCTTCCTACACACACGGACCATATGTAGTTTCAACTCTGCTTAGGAAACTGATAAGAACAGTAGCTCCTCTTCATTCCAATACACTGTACTTTCTGGGAACAGACGCGAGTGCTATTTGCACTGTGTATGGCAATGAGAGCACAATAGTGACTTTCCTTACCAGAAAACAACTCTTGCTCGTAGAACCAGAAACTGCATGTGATTCCACTCATTAGGACTGGGGAAACAAACGCTAGCTTGCCTTACAAGAAACACACTCTGCTTTTGAGATAAAGAGCACTCTTCTACTCTACTGTGTTTCCCTTTTGGGTCCGAACATTGAGCTTGCTCAGAAGAAAAGAACTGTGCTTCCTACACACACGGGCCATATCTAGTTCAATTCTGCTTAGTAACCTGACATGAACAGTAGATCCTCTTCAGTCCGAAACACTGTAGTTGCTGCGAACAGATGCCAGTGCTATTTGTCCTGTGTATGGCAATGGCAGTGCAATAGTGAATCTTCTTACCAGAAAACAACTCTTGCTCGTAGTACCAGAAACTGCATGGGATTCAACTCCATTTAGGACTGTGGAAAAAAACGCTAGCTTGCCTTACAAGAAACACACTCTGCTTTAGAGAAAAGAGCACTCTTCTACTCTACTGTTGTTTCCTATTGGCTCCAAACAGTGAGCTTGCTCAGAACAAAAGAACTGTGCCTTCCTACACGACACGGATATTATCTAGTTCAACTCTGCCTAGGAAACTGACAAGAACAGTAGCACCTTATTCAGTCCAATACACTGTACTTGCTGGGAACAGACGAAGTTGCTATTTGCACTGTGTGTGGCAAAGGGAAGCGCAATGTGACTTTCCTTACCAGAAAACAACTCTAGTTCGTAGGACCAGAAAACTGCTTGTGATTCAACTCCGTTTTAGGACTAGGAAACAAACGCTAGCTTGCCTTACAAGAAACACACTCTGGTTTTGAGAAAGAGCACTCTTCTACTCTACTGTGTTTCCTATGGGGTCTGAACAGTGAGCTTGCTCAGAACAAAAGAACTGTGCTTCCTACACACACGGCCATAACTAGTTCAATTCTGCTTAGGAACCTGACAAGAACAGTAGATCCTCTTCAGGTCACAATACACTGTACTTGCTCAGGAACAGACAGCGCAGTGCTATTTGTCCTGTGTATGTCAATGGCAGAGCAATAGTGTCTATTCTTACCATAAAACAACTCTTGCTCGTAGGAACCAGAAACTGCATGTGATTCCACTCCATTTAGGACTGGGAAAAAAACGCTAGCTCGCCTTACAAGAAACACACTCTGCTTTTGAGAAAAGAGCACTCTTCTACTCTACGGTGTTTCCTATGGGGTCCAAACAGTGACCTTGCTCAGAACAAAAAGAACTGTACTTCCTACACACATGGACCATATCTAGTTCAACACTGCTTAGGAAACTGACAAGAGCAGTAGCTCCTCTTCAGTCCAATACACTGTACTTGCTGGGAAAAGACGCGAGTGCTATTTGCCCTGTGTATGGCAATGGGAGCGCAATAGTGACTTTCCTTACCAGAAAACAACTCTTGTTCATAGGACCAGAAACTGCATGTGATTCAACTCCATTAGGACTGGGAAACAAACGAGAGCTTGTCTTACAAAAACAGACTCTGCTTTTGAGAAAACAGCACTTCTTCTACTCTACTGTGTTTTCCTATGGGGTCCCGAACAGTGAGCTTGCTCAGAACAAAAGAACTGTGCTTCCTACACACACGGCCATATCTAGTTCAACTCTTGCTTAGGAAACTGACAAGAGCAGTAGCTCCTCTTCAGTCCAATACACTGTACTTGCTGGGAACTGACGCGAGTGCTATTTGCACTGTGTATGGCATTTGGAGCGCAATAGTGACTCTTCTTACCAGAAAACAACTCTTGCTCGTAGGACCAAAAACTGTCTGTGACTCAACTCCTTTTAGGACTGGGGAAACAAACGCAGAGCTCGCCTTACAAGAAACACACTCTGCTTTAGAGAAAAGAGCACTCTTCTACTCTACTGTGTTTCCTATAGGGCCAGAAAAGTGAGCTTGCTCAGAACAAAAGAACTGTGCTTTCTACACACACGGGCCATATCTAGTTCAACTCTGCTTAGGAAACTGACAAGAACAGTAGCTCCTCTTCAGTCCGATACACTGTGCTTTCTGGGAACAGACGCGAGTGCTATTTGCACTGTGTATGGCATTCGGGAGCGCAATAGTGACTCTTCTTACCAGAAAACAACTCTTGTTCGTAGGACCAAAAACTGCCTGTGACTCAACTCCATTTAGGACTGGGAAACAAACGCCGAGCTCGACTTACAAGAAACACACTCTGCTTTAGAGAAAAGAGCACTCTTCTACTCTACTGTGTTTCCTATAGGGCCAGAACATTGAGCTTGCTCAGAACATAATAACTGTGCTTCCTACACACACAGGCCATATCTAGTTCAACTCTGCATAGGAAACTGACAAGAACAGTAGCTCCTCTTCAGTCTTATACACTGTACTTGCTGAGAGCAGACGCGAGTGCTACTTGCACTGTGTATGGCAATTGGAGCACAATAGTGACTCGTCTTACCAGAAAACAACTCTTGCTCGTAGGACAAAAAACTACATGTGACTCAACTCCATTTAGGACTGGGAAACAAATGTTAGCTCGCCTTACAAGAAACACACTCTGCTTCTGAGAAAAGAGCACTCTTCTACTCTACTGTGTTTCATATGGTGTCCAAACAGTAAGCTTGCTCAGAACAAAAGAACTGTGCTTCCTACACACATCGACCATATCTAGTTCAACTCTGCTTACGAAACTGACAAGAACCGTAGCTCCTATTCAGTCCAATACAACTGTACTTTGCGGGGAAGAGACGCGAGTGCTATTTGCACTGTGTATGGCAATTGGAGCACAATAGTGACTCGTCTTACCAGAAAACAACTCTTGCTGGTGGACAAAAAACTGCCTGTGACTCAACTCCATTTAGGTCTGTGGAAACAAACGCTAGCTCACCTTACAAGAAACACACTCTGCTTTTGAGAAAAGAGCACTCTTCTACTCTACTGTGTTTCCTATGGGGTTCCCCTAGAACAGTGAGCTTTCTCAGAACAAAAGAACTTTGCTTCCTACAGCACACAGCCATATCTAGTTCAATTTTGCTTAGGAACCTGACAAGAACAGTAGCTCCTCTTCAGTCCAATACACTGTACTGCTGGGAATAGACGCCAGTGCTATTTGTCCTGTGTATGGCAATGGCAGCGCAATAGTGACTATTCTTATCTTAAAACAACGCTTGCTCGTAGGACCAGAAACTGCATGGGATTCACCTCCATTTAAGACTGGCAAACAAACGCTAGCTCGCCTTACAAGAAACACAATCTGCTTTAGAGAAAAGAGCACTCTTCTACTCTACTGTGTTTCCTATAGCGCCAGAAGAGTGAGCTTGCTCAGAACAAAAGAACTGTGCTTCCTACACACGGGCCATATCTAGTTCAACTCTGCTTAGGAAACTGACAAGAACAGTAGCTCCTCTTCAGTCCGATACACTGTACTTGCTGGGAACAGACTCCGAGTGCTATTTGCACTGGTGTATGGCAATGGGAGCGCAATAGTGACTTTCCTTACCAGAGAAACAACTCTTGCTCGTAGGACCAAAACTGCATGTGATTCAACTCCGCTTAGGACTGGGAAACAAATGCTAGCTCAGCCTTACATGAAACACTCTCTGCTTTTTTAGAAAAGAGCACTCTTCTACCCTACTGTGTTTCCTATGGGGTCCAAAACAGTGAGCTTGCTCAGAACAAAGAACTGTGCTTCCTACACACATGGACCATATCTAGTTCAACTCTGCTTAGGAAACTGACAAGAACAGTAGCTCCTCTTCAGTCCGATACACTGTACTTGCTGGGAACAGACCGCGAGTGCTATTTGCACTGTGTAT
>NW_026737467.1:0-40000 GCF_949786415.1 Peromyscus eremicus | reverse complement strand
ACGCCAGTGCTATTTGTCCTTTGTATGGCAATGGCAGCGCAATAGTGACTCTTCTTACCAGAAAACAACACTTGCTCGTAGGACCAGAAACTGCATGTGATTCAATTACATTTAGGACTGGGAAACAAACTCTAGCTCGCTTTACAAGAAACACACTCTGCTTTTGAGAAAAGAGCACTCTTCTACTCTACTGTGTTTCCTATAGGGCCAGAACAGTGACCTTCTCAGAAAAAAGGAACTGTGCTTCCTCCACACACGGGCCATATCTAGTTCAACCCTGCTTAGAAAACTGAGAAGAACAGTAGCTCCTCTTCAGTCTGATACACTGTACTTGCTGGGAACAGACGGGAGGGCTATTTGCACTGTGTATGGCAATGGGAGCTCAATAGTGACTTTCCTTACCAGAAAACAACTCTTGATCGTAGGACCAGAAACTGCATGTGATTCAACTCCATTTATGACTGGGAAACAAACGCTAGCTCGCCTTACAAGAAACACACTCTGCTTTTCAGTAAAGAGCACTCTTCTACTCTACTGTGTTTCCTATGGGGTCCGAACAGTGACCTTCTCAGAAAAAAAGAACTGTGCTTCCTACACACACGGACCATATCTAGTTCAAGTCTTCTTAGGAACCTGACAAGAACAGTAGATCCTCTTCAGTTCGATACATGTACTTTCTGGGAACAGAGGCCAGTGCTATTTGTCCTGTGTATGGCAATGGCAGCGTAATAGTGTCTCTTCTTACCAGAAAACCACTCTTGCTCGTAGGACCAGAAATTGCATGTGATTCAACTCCCTTTAGGACTGGGAAACAAACTCTAGCTCGCTTTACAAGAATCACACTGTGCTTTTGAGAAAAGAGCACTCTTCTACTCTACTGTGTTTCCTATATGGCCAGAACAGTGAGCTTGCTCAGAAAAAAAGAACTGTACTTCCTACACACACGGGCCATATCTAGTTTAACTCTGCTTAGGAAACTGAGAAGAACAGTAGCTCCTTTTCAAAACAATACACTGTACTTGCTGAAAACAGACGGGAAGGCTATTTGCACTGTGTATGGCAATGGGAGCGCAATAGTGACTTTCCTTACCAGAAAACAACTCTTGTTCCTAGGACCAGAAACTGCATGTGATTCAACTCCATTTAGGACTAGGAAACAAATGCTAGCTCGCCTTACAAAAACACACTCTGCTTTTGAGAAAAGAGCACTCTTCTACTCTACTGTGTTTCCTATGGGGTCCAAACAGTGAGATTGCTCAGAACAAAAGAACTGTGCTTCCTACACACACGGACCATATCTAGTTCAAGTCTTCTTAGGAACCTGACAAGAACAGTAGATCCTCTTCAGTCCAATACATGTACTTTCTGGGAAAAGACGCAAGTGCTATTTGCCTTGTCTAGGGCAATGGGAGCGCAATAGAGACTTTCCTTACCAGAAAACAACTCTTTTTCGTAGGACCAGAAACTGCATGGGATTCAACTCCATTTAGGACTGGGAAACAAACGCTAGCTCGCCTTACAAGAAACACACTCTGCTTTAGAGAAAAGAGCACTATTCTACTCTACTGTTTTTCCTATATGGCCATAACAGTGAGCTTGGTCAGAACAAAAGAACTGTGCTTCCTACACACGGGCCATAACTAGTTCAACTCTGCTTAGGAAACTGACAAGAACAGTAGCTCCTCTTCAATCTGAAACAGTGTACTTGCTGGAAACTGACGCGAGTGCTATTTGCACTGTGTATGGCAATTGGAGCACAATAGTGACTCGTCTTACCAGAAAACAACTCTTGCTCGTAGGACAAAAAACTGCATGTGAATCAACTCCATTTAGGACTGGGAAACAAACGCTAGCTCGTCTTACAAGAAACACACTCTGCTTTTGAGAAAAGAGCACTCTTCTACTCTAATGTGTTTCCTTTTGGGCCTGAACAGTGAGATTGCTCAGAACAAAAGGACTGTGCTTCCTACACACACGGCCATAACTACTTCAATTCTGCTTAGGAACCTGACAAGAACAGTAGATCCTCTTCAGTCCAATACACTGTACTTGCTGCTAACAGACGCCAGTGCTATTTGTCCTGTGTATGGCAATGGCAGCGCAATAGTGACTCTTCTTACCATAAAACAACTCTTGCTCATAGGACCAGAAACTGCATGTGATTCAACTCCATTTCGGACTGGGATACAAATGCTAGCTCGCCTTCCATGAAACACACTCTGCTTTTGAGAAAAGAGCACTCTTCTACTATGCTGTGCTTCCTATTGGGTCCGAACAGTGAGCTTGCTAAGAACAAAAGAACTGTGCTTCCTACACACACGGACCATATCTAGTTCAACTCTGCTTAGGAAACTGAGAAGAACAGTAGCTCCTCTTCAGTCCAATACACTGTACTTGCTGGGAACAGACAGGAGGGCTATTTGCACTGTGTATGGCAATGGGAGCGCAATAGTTACTTTCCTTACCAGAAAACAACACTTGCTCGTAGGAACAGGAACTGCATGTGACTCAACTCCATTTAGGACTTGGAAACAAACGCTAGCTCGCCTTACAAGAAAGACACTCTGCTTTTGAGAAAATAGCAATCTTCTACTCTACTGTGTTTCCTATGGGGTCCGAACAGTGAGCCTGCTCAGAACAAAAGAACTTTGCTTCCTACATACACGACCATATCTAGTTCAATTCTGCTTAGGAACCTGACAAGAACAGTAGATCCTCTTCAGTCCAATACACTGTACTTTCTGGGAACAGACGCCAGTGCTATTTGTCCTGTGTATGGCAATGGCAGCACAATAGTGACTCTTCTTACTATAAAACAACTCTTGCTCGTAGGACCAGAAACTGCATGTGATTCAACTCCATTTAGGACTGGGAAACAAAAGCTAGCTCACCTTACAAGAAACACACTCTGCTTTTGTGGAAAGAGCACTCTTCTACTCTACTGTGTTTCCTATAGGGCCAGAACAGTGAGCTTGCTCAGAACAAAAGAACTGTGCTTCCTACACACGGTCTATATCTAGTTCAACTCTGCTTAGGAAACTGACAAGAACAGTAGCTCCTATTCAGTCCGATACACCGTACATGCTGGGAAAAGACGCAAGTGCTATTTGCCTTGTCTAGGGCAATGGGAGCGCAATAGAGACTTTCCTTACCAGAAAACAACTCTTTTTCGTAGGACCAGAAACTGCATGGGATTCAACTCCATTTAGGACTGGGAAACAAACGCTAGCTCGCCTTACAAGAAACACACTCTGCTTTAGAGAAAAGAGCACTATTCTACTCTACTGTTTTTCCTATATGGCCATAACAGTGAGCTTGGTCAGAACAAAAGAACTGTGCTTCCTACACACGGGCCATAACTAGTTCAACTCTGCTTAGGAAACTGACAAGAACAGTAGCTCCTCTTCAATCTGAAACAGTGTACTTGCTGAGAACTGACGCGAGTGCTATTTGCACTGTGTATGGCAATTGGAGCACAATAGTGACTCGTCTTACCAGAAAACAACTCTTGCTCGTAGGACAAAAAACTGCATGTGAATCAACTCCATTTAGGACTGGGAAACAAACGCTAGCTCGCCTTACAAGAAACACACTCTGCTTTTGAGAAAAGAGCACTCTTCTACTCTACTGTGTTTCCTTTTGGGTCTGAACAGTAAGCTTGCTCAGAACAAAAGGACTGTGCTTCCTACACACACGGCCATAACTACTTCAATTCTGCTTAGGAACCTGACAAGAACAGTAGATCCTCTTCAGTCCAATACACTGTACTTGCTGCTAACAGACGCCAGTGCTATTTGTCCTGTGTATGGCAATGGCAGCGCAATAGTGACTCTTCTTACCATAAAACAACTCTTGCTCGTAGGACCAGAAACTGCATGTGATTCAACTCCATTTAGGACTGGGAAACAAAAGCTAGCTCACCTTACAAGAAACACACTCTGCTTTAGAGAAAAGAGCACTCTTCTACTCTACTGTGTTTCCTATGGGGCCAGAAGTGTGAGCTTGCTCAGAACAAAAGAACTGTGCTTCCTACACACGGGCCATATCTCGTTCAACTCTGCTTAGGAAACTGACAAGAACAGTAGCTCCTCTTCAGTCCGGTACACTGTACTTGCTGTGAACAGACGCGAGTGCTATTTGCACTGTGTATGGCAATGGGAACGCAATAGTGACTTTCCTTACCAGAAAACAACTCTTGCTTGTAGGACCAGAAACTGCATGTGATTCCACTCCATTTAGGACTGGGAAGCAAATGCTAGCTCGCCTTACAAGAAACACAATCTGCTTTAGATAAAAAAGCACTCCACTACTCTACTGTGTTTACTATGGGGTCCAAACAGTGAGCTTGCTCAGAACAAAAGAACTGTGCTTCCTACACACACGGACCATATCTAGTTCAACTCTGCTTAGGAAACTGACAAGAACAGTAGCTCCTATTCAGTCCAATACACTGTACTTGCTGGGAACAGACGGGAGGGCTATTTGCACTGTGTAAGGCAATGGGAGCACAATAGTGACTTTTCTTACCAGAAAGCAACTCTTGCTTGTAGGACCAGAAACTGCATGTGATTCCACTCCATTTAGGACTGGGAAACAAATGCTAGCTCGCCTTACAAAAACAAACTCTGCTTTAGAGAAAAGAGCACTCTTCTACTCTACTGTGTTTCCTTTGGGGTCCAAACAGTGAGCTTGCTCAGAACAAAATAACTGTGCTTCCTACACACACGGACCATATCTAGTTCAACTCTCCTTAGGAAACTGACAAGAACAGTAGCTCCTCTTCAGTCCAATACACTGTACTTCCTGGGAAAAGACGCGAGTGCTATTTGCCTTGTGTAGGGCAATGGGAGCGCAATAGTGACTTTCCTTACCAGTAAACAACTCTTGCTCGTAGGACCACAAACTGCATGTGATTCAACTCCATTTAGGAGTAGGAAACAAACGCTAGCTTACCTTACAAAAACACACTCTGCTTTTGAGAAAAGAGCACTCTTCTAATCTACTGTGTTTCCTATGGTGTCCGAACATTGAGCTTGCTCAGAACAAAAGAACTGTGCTTCCTACACACATGGCCATATCTAGTTCAATTCTGCTTAGGAACCTGACAAGAACAGTAGATCCTCTTCAGTCCAATACACTGTACGTGCTGGGAACAGACGCCAGTGCTATTTGTCCTGTGTATGGCAATGGCAGCACAATAGTGACTCTTCTTACCATAAAACAACTCTTGCTCGTAGGACCAGAAACTGCATGTGATTCAACTCCATTTAGGACTGGGAAACAAAAGCTAGCTCACCTTACAGAAACACACTCTGCTTTAGAGAAAAGAGCACTCTTCTACTCTACTGTGTTTCCTTTAGGGCCAGAACAGTGAGAATGCTCAGAACAAAGAACTGTGCTTCCTACACACGAGCCATATCTAGTTCAACTATGCTTAGGAAACTGACAGGAACAGTAGCTCCTCTTCATTCCGATACACTGTACTTGCTGGGAACAGACGCGAGTGCTATTTGGACTGTGTATGGCAATGGGAGCGCAATAGTGACTTTCCTTTCCAGAAAACAACTCTTGCTCGTAGGACCAGAAACTGCATGTGATTCAACTCCATTTAGGACTGGGAAACAAATGCTAGCTCGCCTTACATGAAACACACTCTGCTTTTGAGAAAAGAGCACTCTTCTACTCTACTGTGTTTCCTATGGTGTCCGAACAGTGAGCTTGCTCAGAACAAAACAACTGTGCTTCCTACACACACGGGCCATATCTAGTTCAACTCTGCTTATTAAACTGACAAGAACACTAGCTCCTCTTCAGTCCCATACACAGTACTTTCTTGGAACAGACGCGAGTGCTATTTGCACTGTGTATGGCAATTGGAGCACAATAGTGACTTGTCTTACCAGAAAACAACTCTTGCTCGTAGGACAAAAAACTGCATGTGACTCAACTCCATTTAGGACTGGGAAACAAACGCTAGCTCGACCTCCAAGAAACACACTCTGCTTTTGAGAAAAGAGCACTCTTCTACTCTACTGTGTTTCCTATGTGTTCCGAACAGTGAGCTTGCTCAGAACAAAAAAACTGTGCTTCCTACACACAGGACCATATCTAGTTCAATTCTGCTTAGGAACCTGACAAGAACAGTAGATCCTCTTCAGTCCAATACACTGTACTTGCTGGGAACAGACGCCAGTGCTATTTGTCCTGTGTATGGCAATGGCATAGCAATAGTGACTCTTGTTACCATAAAACAACTCTTGCTTGTAAGACTAGAAACTGCATGTGATTCAACTCCATTTAGGACTGGGAAACAAACGCTAGCTCGCCTTACAAGAAACACACTCTGCTTTAGAGAAAAGAGCACTCTTCTACTCTACTGTGTTTCCTATAGGGCCAGAACAGTGAGCTTGCTTAGAACAAAAGAACTGTGCTTCCAACACAGGGCCATAACTAGTTCAACTCTGCTTAGGAAACTGACAAGAACAGTAGCTCCTCTTCCGTCCAATACACTGTACTTGCTGGGAACAGACGGGAGGGCTATTTGCACTGTGGATGGCAATGGGAGCAAAATAGTGAATTTCCTTACCAGAAAACAGCTCTTGCTCGTAGGACCAGAAACTGCATGTGATTCAACTCCATTTAGGACTGGGAAACAAATGCTAGCTCGCCTTACATGAAACACACTCTGCTTTTGAGAAAAGAGCACTCTTCTACTCTACTGTGTTTCCTATGTGTTCCGAAAAGTGAGCTTGCTCAGAACAAAAAAACTGTGCTTCCTACACACACGGCCATATCTAGTTCAAGTCTGCTTAGGAACCTGACAAGAACAGTAGATCCTCTTCAGTCCAATACACTGTACTTGCTGGGAACAGATGCCAGTGCTATTTGTCCTGTGTATGGCATAGGAAGCGCAACTCTTCTTACCAGAAAACAATCTTGCTCGTAGGACCAGAGACTGCATGTGATTCAACTCCATTTAGGACTGGGAAACAAACTCTAGCTCGCTTTACAAGAAACACACTCTGCTTTTGAGAAAAGAGCACTCTTCTACTCTACTGAGTTTCCTATAGTGCCAGAACAGTGAGCTTGCTCAGAACAAAAAAACTGTGCTTCCTACACACAGGGCCATATCTAGTTCAATTCTGCTTAGGAACCTGACAAGAAGAGTAGATCCTCTTCAGTCCAATACACTGTACTTGCTGGGAACAGACGCCAGTGCTATTTGTCCTGTGTATGGCAATGGCATAGCAATAGTGACTCTTGTTACCATAAAACAACTCTTGCTTGTAAGACTAGAAACTGCATGTGATTCAACTCCATTTAGGACTGGGAAACAAACGCTAGCTCGCCTTACAAGAAACACACTCTGCTTTAGAGAAAAGAGCACTCTTCTACTCTACTGTGTTTCCTATAGGGCCAGAACAGTGAGCTTGCTTAGAACAAAAGAACTGTGCTTCCAACACAGGGCCATAACTAGTTCAACTCTGCTTAGGAAACTGACAAGAACAGTAGCTCCTCTTCCGTCCAATACACTGTACTTGCTGGGAACAGACGGGAGGGCTATTTGCACTGTGGATGGCAATGGGAGCAAAATAGTAAATTTCCTTACCAGAAAACAGCTCTTGCTCGTAGGACCAGAAACTGCATGTGATTCAACTCCATTTAGGACTGGGAAACAAATGCTAGCTCGCCTTACATGAAACACACTCTGCTTTTGAGAAAAGAGCACTCTTCTACTCTACTGTGTTTCCTATGTGTTCCGAAAAGTGAGCTTGCTCAGAACAAAAAAACTGTGCTTCCTACACACACGGCCATATCTAGTTCAAGTCTGCTTAGGAACCTGACAAGAACAGTAGATCCTCTTCAGTCCAATACACTGTACTTGCTGGGAACAGATGCCACTGCTATTTGTCCTGTGTATGGCATAGGAAGCGCAATAGTGACTCTTCTTACCAGAAAACAACTCTTGCTCGTAGGACCAGAGACTGCATGTGATTCAACTACATTTAGGACTGGGAAACAAACTCTAGCTCGCTTTACAAGAAACACACTCTGCTTTTGAGAAAAGAGCACTCTTCTACTCTACTGAGTTTCCTATAGTGCCAGAACAGTGAGCTTGCTCAGAACAAAAGAACTGTGCTTCCTACACACACGGGCCATATCTAGTTCAACTCTGCTTATTAAACTGACAAGAACAGTAGCTCCTCTTCAGTCCAATACACTGTTCTTGCTGGGAAAAGACGGGAGGGCTATTTGCGCTGTGTATGGCAATGGGAGCGCAATAGTGACTTTCCTTACCAGAAAACAACTCTTGCTCTTAGGACGAGAAACTGCATGTGATTCCACTCCATTTAGGACTGGGAAAGAAACGCTAGCTCGCCTTACAAAAACACACTCTGCATTTTAGATAAGAGCACTCTTCTACTCTACTGTGTTTCCTATGGGGCCAGAAGTGTGAGCTTGCTCAGAACAAAAGAACTGTGCTTCCTACACACGGGCCATATCTCGTTCAACTCTGCTTAGGAAACTGACAAGAACAGTAGCTCCTCTTCAGTCCGGTACACTGTACTTGCTGTGAACAGACGCGAGTGCTATTTGCACTGTGTATGGCAATTGGAACGCAATAGTGACTTTCCTTACCAGAAAACAACTCTTGCTTGTAGGACCAGAAACTGCATGTGATTCCACTCCATTTAGGACTGGGAAGCAAATGCTAGCTCGCCTTACAAGAAACACAATCTGCTTTAGATAAAAGAGCACTCCACTACTCTACTGTGTTTACTATGGGGTCCAAACAGTGAGCTTGCTCAGAACAAAAGAACTGTGCTTCCTACACACACGGACCATATCTAGTTCAACTCTGCTTAGGAAACTGACAAGAACAGTAGCTCCTATTCAGTCCAATACACTGTACTTGCTGGGAACAGACGGGAGGGCTATTTGCACTGTGTAAGGCAATGGGAGCACAATAGTGACTTTTCTTACCAGAAAGCAACTCTTGCTTGTAGGACCAGAAACTGCATGTGATTCCACTCCATTTAGGACTGGGAAACAAATGCTAGCTCGCCTTACAAAAACAAACTCTGCTTTAGAGAAAAGAGCACTCTTCTACTCTACTGTGTTTCCTTTGGGGTCCAAACAGTGAGCTTGCTCAGAACAAAATAACTGTGCTTCCTACACACACGGACCATATCTAGTTCAACTCTCCTTAGGAAACTGACAAGAACAGTAGCTCCTTTTCAGTCCAATACACTGTACTTCCTGGGAAAAGACGCGAGTGCTATTTGCCTTGTGTAGGGCAATGGGAGCGCAATAGTGACTTTCCTTACCAGTAAACAACTCTTGCTCGTAGGACCACAAACTGCATGTGATTCAACTCCATTTAGGAGTAGGAAACAAACGCTAGCTCACCTTACAAAAACACACTCTGCTTTTGAGAAAAGAGCACTCTTCTAATCTACTGTGTTTCCTATGGTGTCCGAACACTGAGCTTGCTCAGAACAAAAGAACTGTGCTTCCTACACACATGGCCATATCTAGTTCAATTCTGCTTAGGAACCTGACAAGAACAGTAGATCCTCTTCAGTCCAATACACTGTACGTGCTGGGAACAGACGCCAGTGCTATTTGTCCTGTGTATGGCAATGGCAGCACAATAGTGACTCTTCTTACCATAAAACAACTCTTGCTCGTAGGACCAGAAACTGCATGTGATTCAACTCCATTTAGGACTGGGAAACAAAAGCTAGCTCACCTTACAGAAACACACTCTGCTTTAGAGAAAAGAGCACTCTTCTACTCTACTGTGTTTCCTTTAGGGCCAGAACAGTGAGAATGCTCAGAACAAAGAACTGTGCTTCCTACACACGAGCCATATCTAGTTCAACTATGCTTAGGAAACTGACAGGAACAGTAGCTCCTCTTCATTCCGATACACTGTACTTGCTGGGAACAGACGCGAGTGCTATTTGGACTGTGTATGGCAATGGGAGCGCAATAGTGACTTTCCTTTCCAAAAAACAACTCTTGCTCGTAGGACCAGAAACTGCATGTGATTCAACTCCATTTAGGACTGGGAAACAAATGCTAGCTCGCCTTACATGAAACACACTCTGCTTTTGAGAAAAGAGCACTCTTCTACTCTACTGTGTTTCCTATGGTGTCCGAACAGTGAGCTTGCTCAGAACAAAACAACTGTGCTTCCTACACACACGGGCCATATCTAGTTCAACTCTGCTTATTAAACTGACAAGAACACTAGCTCCTCTTCAGTCCCATACACAGTACTTTCTTGGAACAGACGCGAGTGCTATTTGCACTGTGTATGGCAATTGGAGCACAATAGTGACTTGTCTTACCAGAAAACAACTCTTGCTCGTAGGACAAAAAACTGCATGTGACTCAACTCCATTTAGGACTGGGAAACAAACGCTAGCTCGACCTCCAAGAAACACACTCTGCTTTTGAGAAAAGAGCACTCTTCTACTCTACTGTGTTTCCTATGTGTTCCGAACAGTGAGCTTGCTCAGAACAAAAAAACTGTGCTTCCTACACACAGGGCCATATCTAGTTCAATTCTGCTTAGGAACCTGACAAGAACAGTAGATCCTCTTCAGTCCAATACACTGTACTTGCTGGGAACAGACGCCAGTGCTATTTGTCCTGTGTATGGCAATGGCATAGCAATAGTGACTCTTTTTACCATAAAACAACTCTTGCTTGTAAGACTAGAAACTGCATGTGATTCAACTCCATTTAGGACTGGGAAACAAACGCTAGCTCACCTTACAAGAAACACACTCTGCTTTAGAGAAAAGAGCACTCTTCTACTCTACTGTGTTTCCTATAGGGCCAGAACAGTGAGCTTGCTTAGAACAAAAGAACTGTGCTTCCAACACAGGGCCATAACTAGTTCAACTCTGCTTAGGAAACTGACAAGAACAGTAGCTCCTCTTCCGTCCAATACACTGTACTTGCTGGGAACAGACGGGAGGGCTATTTGCACTGTGGATGGCAATGGGAGCAAAATAGTGAATTTCCTTACCAGAAAACAGCTCTTGCTCGTAGGACCAGAAACTGCATGTGATTCAACTCCATTTAGGACTTGGAAACAAATGCTAGCTCGCCTTACATGAAACAAACTCTGCTTTTGAGAAAAGAGCACTCTTCTACTCTACTGTGTTTCCTATGTGTTCCGAAAAGTGAGCTTGCTCAGAACAAAAAAACTGTGCTTCCTACACACACGGCCATATCTAGTTCAAGTCTGCTTAGGAACCTGACAAGAACAGTAGATCCTCTTCAGTCCAATACACTGTACTTGCTGGGAACAGATGCCAGTGCTATTTGTCCTGTGTATGGCATAGGAAGCGCAATAGTGACTCTTCTTACCAGAAAACAACTCTTGCTCGTAGGACCAGAGACTGCATGTGATTCAACTACATTTAGGACTGGGAAACAAACTCTAGCTCGCTTTACAAGAAACACACTCTGCTTTTGAGAAAAGAGCACTCTTCTACTCTACTGAGTTTCCTATAGTGCCAGAACAGTGAGCTTGCTCAGAACAAAAAAACTGTGCTTCCTACACACAGGGCCATATCTAGTTCAATTCTGCTTAGGAACCTGACAAGAACAGTAGATCCTCTTCAGTCCAATACATTGTACTTGCTGGGAACAGACGCCAGTGCTATTTGTCCTGTGTATGGCAATGGCATAGCAATAGTGACTATTGTTACCATAAAACAACTCTTGCTTGTAAGACTAGAAACTGCATGTGATTCAACTCCATTTAGGACTGGGAAACAAACGCTAGCTCGCCTTACAAGAAACACACTCTGCTTTAGAGAAAAGAGCACTCTTCTACTCTACTGAGTTTCCTATAGGGCCAGAACAGTGAGCTTGCTTAGAACAAAAGAACTGTGCTTCCAACACAGGGCCATAACTAGTTCAACTCTGCTTAGGAAACTGACAAGAACAGTAGCTCCTCTTCCGTCCAATACACTGTACTTGCTGGGAACAGACGGGAGGGCTATTTGCACTGTGGATGGCAATGGGAGCAAAATAGTGAATTTCCTTACCAGAAAACAGCTCTTGCTCGTAGGACCAGAAACTGCATGTGATTCAACTCCATTTAGGACTGGGAAACAAATGCTAGCTCGCCTTACATGAAACACACTCTGCTTTTGAGAAAAGAGCACTCTTCTACTCTACTGTGTTTCCTATGTGTTCCGAAAAGTGAGCTTGCTCAGAACAAAAAAACTGTGCTTCCTACACACACGGCCATATCTAGTTCAAGTCTGCTTAGGAACCTGACAAGAACAGTAGATCCTCTTCAGTCCAATACACTGTACTTGCTGGGAACAGATGCCAGTGCTATTTGTCCTGTGTATGGCATAGGAAGCGCAATAGTGACTCTTCTTACCAGAAAACAACTCTTGCTCGTAGGACCAGAGACTGCATGTGATTCAACTCCATTTAGGACTGGGAAACAAACTCTAGCTCGCTTTACAAGAAACACACTCTGCTTTTGAGAAAAGAGCACTCTTCTACTCTACTGAGTTTCCTATAGTGCCAGAACAGTGAGCTTGCTCAGAACAAAAGAACTGTGCTTCCTACACACACAGGCCATATCTAGTTCAACTCTGCTTATTAAACTGACAAGAACAGTAGCTCCTCTTCAGTCCAATACACTGTTCTTGCTGGGAACAGACGGGAGGGCTATTTGCGCTGTGTATGGCAATGGGAGCGCAATAGTGACTTTCCTTACCAGAAAACAACTCTTGCTCTTAGGACCAGAAACTGCATGTGATTCCACTCCATTTAGGACTGGGAAAGAAACGCTAGCTCGCCTTACAAGAAACACACTCTGCTTTAGAGAAAAGAGCACTCTTCTACTCTACTGTGTTTCCTATGGGGTCCAAACAGTGAGCTTGCTCAGAGCAAAGAACTGTGCTTACTACCCACACGGACCATATCTAGTTCAACTCTGCTTAGGAAACTGACAAGAATAGTAGCTCCTATTCAGTCCAATACACTGTACTTGCTGGGAAAAGATGCGAGTGCTATTTCCCTTGTGTAGTGCAATGGGAGCGCAATAGTGACTTTCCTTACCAGAAAACAACTCTTGTTCGTAGGACCAGAAACTGCATGTGATTCAACTCCATTTAGGACTAGGAAACAAACGCTAGCTCGCCTTACAAAAACACACTCTGCATTTTAGATAAGAGCACTCTTCTACTCTACTGTGTTTCCTATGGTGTCCGAACAGTGAGCTTGCTCAGAACAAAAGAACTGTGCTTCCTACACACACGGCCATATCTAGTTCAATTCTGCTTAGGAACCTGACAAGAACAGTAGATCCTCTTCAATCCGATACACTGTACTTGCTGGGAACAGACGCCAGTGCTATTTGTCCTGTGTATGGCAATGGCAGAGCAATAGTGACAATTCTTACCATAAAACATCTCTTGCTCGTAGGACCAGAAACTGCATGTGATTCAACTCCATTTAGGACTGGGAAAGAAACGTTAGCTCGCCTTACAAGAAACACACTCTGCTTTAGAGAAAAGAGCACTCTTCTACTCTACTGTGTTTCCTATGAGGTCCAAACAGTGAGCTTGCTCAGAACAAAAGAACTGTGCTTCCTACACACACGGGCTATATCTAGTTCAACTCTGCTTAGGAAACTGAGAAGAACAGTAGCTCCTCTTCAGTCCAATACCCTGTACTTGCTGGGAACAGACACGAGTGCTATTTGCACTGTGTATGGCAATTGGAGCACAATA
The DNA here is from genome assembly GCF_949786415.1 of Peromyscus eremicus. Lineage (NCBI taxonomy): Eukaryota > Metazoa > Chordata > Mammalia > Rodentia > Cricetidae > Peromyscus > Peromyscus eremicus. Next base: position 26,219 of record NW_026737467.1, on the reverse strand, counting down.
GTGACTTGTCTTACCAGAAAACAACTCTGGCTCGTAGGACAAAAAACTGCATGTGACTCAACTCCATTTAGGACTGGGAAACAAACACTAGCTCGACTTCCAAGAAGCACACTCTGCTTTTGAGAAAAGAGCACTCTTCTACTCTACTGTGTTTCCTACGTGTTCCAAACAGTGATTTTGCTCAGAACACAAAAACTGTGCTTCCTACAAACACGGGCCATATCTAGTTCAATTCTACTTAGGAAACTGAGAAGAACTGTAGAACCTCTTCAGTCCAATACACTGTACATGCTGGGAACAGATGCCAGTGCTATTTGTCCTGTGTATGGCATAGTAAGCGCAATAGTGACTTTCCTTACCAGAAAACAACTCTTGCTCATAGGACCAGAAATTGGATGTGATTCAACTCCATTTAGGACTGGGAAACAAACGCTAGCTCGCCTTACAAGAAACACACTCTGCTTTTGAGAAAAGAGCACTCTTCTACTCTACTGTGTTTCCTATAGGGCCAGAACAGTGAGCTTGCTCAGAACAAAAGAACTGTGCTTCCTACACACACGGGCCATATCTAGTTCAACTCTGCTTAGGAAACTGAGAAGAACAGTAGCTCCTCTTCAGTCCAATACACTGTACTTGCTGGGAACAGACGGGAGGGCTATTTGCACTGTGTATGGCAATGGGAGCACAATAGTGACTTTCCTTACCAGAAATCAACTCTTGCTCGTAGGACCAGAAACTGCATGTGATTCCACTCCATTTAGGACTGGGAAAGAAACGCTAGCTCGCCTTACAAGAAACACACTCTGCTTTAGAGAAAAGAGCACTCTTCTACTCTACTGTGTTTCCTATGGGGTCCAAACAGTGAGCTTGCTCAGAACAAAAGAACTGTGGTTACTACACACACGGACCATATCTAGTTCAACTCTGCTTAGGAAACTGACAAGAACAGTAGCTCCTATTCAGTCCAATACACTGTATTTCCTGGGAAAAGACGCGAGTGCTATTTGCCTTGTGTAGTGCAATGGGAGCGCAATAGTGACTTTCCTTACCAGAAAACAACTCTTGTTCGTAGGACCAGAAACTGCATGTGATTCAACTCCATTTAGGACTAGGAAACAAACGCTAGCTCGCCTTACAAAAACACACTCTGCTTTTGAGAAAAGAGCACTCTTCTACTCTACTGTGTTTCCTATGAGGTCCGAACAGTGAGCTTGCTCAGAACAAAAGAACTGTGCTTCCTACACACACGGGCTATATCTAGTTCAACTCTGCTTAGGAAACTGAGAAGAACAGTAGCTCCTCTTCAGTCCAATACCTTGTACTTGCTGGGAACAGACACGAGTGCTATTTGTCCTGTGTATGGCAATGGCAGCGCAATAGTGATTCTTCTTACCATAAAACAACTCTTGCTCGTAGGACCAGAAACTGCATGTGATTCAACTCCATTTAGGACTGGGAAAGAAACGTTAGCTCGCCTTACAAGAAACACACTCTGCTTTAGAGAAAAGAGCACTCTTCTACTCTACTGTGTTTCCTCTGAGGTCCAAACAGTGAGCTTGCTCAGAACAAAAGAACTGTGCTTCCTACAGACACGGGCCATATCTAGTTCAACTCTGCTTAGGAAACTGACAAGAACAGTAGCTCCTCTTCAGTCCAATACACTGTACTTGCGGGGAACAGACACGAGTGCTATTTGCACTGTGTATGGCAATTGGAGCACAATAGTGACTTGTCTTACCAGAAAACAACTGTTGCTCGTAGGACAAAAAACTGCATGTGACTCAACTCCATTTAGGACTGGGAAACAAACACTATCTCGACTTCCAAGAAGCACACTCTGCTTTTGAGAAAAGAGCACTCTTCTACTCTACTGTGTTTCCTATGTGTTCCGAACAGTGATTTTGCTCAGAACACAAAAACTGTGCTACCTACACACACGGGCCATATCTAGTTCAATTCTACTTAGGAAACTGACAAGAAGTGTAGAACCTCTTCAGTCCAATACACTGTACATGCTGGGAACAGACGCCAGTGCTATTTGCCCTGTGTATGACAATGGGAGGGCAATAGTGACTCTTCTTACCAGAAAACAACTCTTGTTCGTAGGACAAGAAACTGCATGTGATTCAACTCGATTTAGGACTGGGAAAGAAAGGCTAGCTCGCCTTACAAGAAACACACTCTGCTTTTGAGAAAAGAGCACTCTTCTACTCTACTGTGTTTCCTATAGGGCCAGAACAGTGAACTTGATCAGAACAAAAGAACTGTGCTTCCTACACACAGGGGACATATCTAGTTCAACTCTGCTTAGGAATCTGACAAGAACAGGAGCTCCTATTCAGTCCAATACGCTGTACATGCAGGGAACAGACACCAGTGCTATTTGCACTGTGTATGACAATGGGAGCGCAATAGTGACTCTTCTTACCAGAAAAAAACTCTTGCTCGTAGGACCAGAAACTGCATGTGATTCAACTCCATTTAGGACTGGGAAACAAATGCTAGCTCGCCTTACATGAAACACACTCTGCTTTTGAGAAAAGAGCACTCTTCTAATCTACTGTGCTTCCTATGGGGTCCGAACTGTGAGCTTACTCAGAACAAATGAACTGAGCTTCCTACACACACGGGCCATATCTAGTTCAACTCTGCTTAGGAAAATGACAAGAACAGTAGATCTTCTTCAGTCCAATACACTGTACTTGCTCGGAACAGACACGAGTGCTATTTGCACTGTGTATGGCAATTGGAGCACAATAGTGACTTGTCTTACCAGAAAACAACTCTGGCTCGTAGGACAAAAAACTGCATGTGACTCAACTCCATTTAGGACTGGGAAACAAACACTAGCTCGACTTCCAAGAAGCACACTCTGCTTTTGAGAAAAGAGCACTCTTCTACTCTACTGTGTTTCCTACGTGTTCCAAACAGTGATTTTGCTCAGAACACAAAAACTGTGCTTCCTACAAACACGGGCCATATCTAGTTCAATTCTACTTAGGAAACTGAGAAGAACTGTAGAACCTCTTCAGTCCAATACACTGTACATGCTGGGAACAGATGCCAGTGCTATTTGTCCTGTGTATGGCATAGTAAGCGCAATAGTGACTTTCCTTACCAGAAAACAACTCTTGCTCATAGGACCAGAAATTGGATGTGATTCAACTCCATTTAGGACTGGGAAACAAACGCTAGCTCGCCTTACAAGAAACACACTCTGCTTTTGAGAAAAGAGCACTCTTCTACTCTACTGTGTTTCCTATAGGGCCAGAACAGTGAGCTTGCTCAGAACAAAAGAACTGTGCTTCCTACACACACGGGCCATATCTAGTTCAACTCTGCTTAGGAAACTGAGAAGAACAGTAGCTCCTCTTCAGTCCAATACACTGTACTTGCTGGGAACAGACGGGAGGGCTATTTGCACTGTGTATGGCAATGGGAGCACAATAGTGACTTTCCTTACCAGAAATCAACTCTTGCTCGTAGGACCAGAAACTGCATGTGATTCCACTCCATTTAGGACTGGGAAAGAAACGCTAGCTCGCCTTACAAGAAACACACTCTGCTTTAGAGAAAAGAGCACTCTTCTACTCTACTGTGTTTCCTATGGGGTCCAAACAGTGAGCTTGCTCAGAACAAAAGAACTGTGGTTACTACACACACGGACCATATCTAGTTCAACTCTGCTTAGGAAACTGACAAGAACAGTAGCTCCTATTCAGTCCAATACACTGTATTTCCTGGGAAAAGACGCGAGTGCTATTTGCCTTGTGTAGTGCAATGGGAGCGCAATAGTGACTTTCCTTACCAGAAAACAACTCTTGTTCGTAGGACCAGAAACTGCATGTGATTCAACTCCATTTAGGACTAGGAAACAAACGCTAGCTCGCCTTACAAAAACACACTCTGCTTTTGAGAAAAGAGCACTCTTCTACTCTACTGTGTTTCCTATGAGGTCCGAACAGTGAGCTTGCTCAGAACAAAAGAACTGTGCTTCCTACACACACGGGCTATATCTAGTTCAACTCTGCTTAGGAAACTGAGAAGAACAGTAGCTCCTCTTCAGTCCAATACCTTGTACTTGCTGGGAACAGACACGAGTGCTATTTGTCCTGTGTATGGCAATGGCAGCGCAATAGTGATTCTTCTTACCATAAAACAACTCTTGCTCGTAGGACCAGAAACTGCATGTGATTCAACTCCATTTAGGACTGGGAAAGAAACGTTAGCTCGCCTTACAAGAAACACACTCTGCTTTAGAGAAAAGAGCACTCTTCTACTCTACTGTGTTTCCTCTGAGGTCCAAACAGTGAGCTTGCTCAGAACAAAAGAACTGTGCTTCCTACAGACACGGGCCATATCTAGTTCAACTCTGCTTAGGAAACTGACAAGAACAGTAGCTCCTCTTCAGTCCAATACACTGTACTTGCGGGGAACAGACACGAGTGCTATTTGCACTGTGTATGGCAATTGGAGCACAATAGTGACTTGTCTTACCAGAAAACAACTGTTGCTCGTAGGACAAAAAACTGCATGTGACTCAACTCCATTTAGGACTGGGAAACAAACACTATCTCGACTTCCAAGAAGCACACTCTGCTTTTGAGAAAAGAGCACTCTTCTACTCTACTGTGTTTCCTATGTGTTCCGAACAGTGATTTTGCTCAGAACACAAAAACTGTGCTACCTACACACACGGGCCATATCTAGTTCAATTCTACTTAGGAAACTGACAAGAAGTGTAGAACCTCTTCAGTCCAATACACTGTACATGCTGGGAACAGACGCCAGTGCTATTTGCCCTGTGTATGACAATGGGAGGGCAATAGTGACTCTTCTTACCAGAAAACAACTCTTGTTCGTAGGACAAGAAACTGCATGTGATTCAACTCGATTTAGGACTGGGAAAGAAAGGCTAGCTCGCCTTACAAGAAACACACTCTGCTTTTGAGAAAAGAGCACTCTTCTACTCTACTGTGTTTCCTATAGGGCCAGAACAGTGAACTTGATCAGAACAAAAGAACTGTGCTTCCTACACACAGGGGACATATCTAGTTCAACTCTGCTTAGGAATCTGACAAGAACAGGAGCTCCTATTCAGTCCAATACGCTGTACATGCAGGGAACAGACACCAGTGCTATTTGCACTGTGTATGACAATGGGAGCGCAATAGTGACTCTTCTTACCAGAAAAAAACTCTTGCTCGTAGGACCAGAAACTGCATGTGATTCAACTCCATTTAGGACTGGGAAACAAATGCTAGCTCGCCTTACATGAAACACACTCTGCTTTTGAGAAAAGAGCACTCTTCTAATCTACTGTGCTTCCTATGGGGTCCGAACAGTGAGCTTACTCAGAACAAATGAACTGTGCTTCCTACACACACGGGCCATATCTAGTTCAACTCTGCTTAGGAAAATGACAAGAACAGTAGATCTTCTTCAGTCCAATACACTGTACTTGCTCGGAACAGACGCGAGTGCTATTTGCACTGTGTATGGCAATTGGAGCACAATAGTGACTCGTCTTACCAGAAAACAATTCTTGCTCTTAGGACAAAAAACTGCATGTGACTCAACTCCATTTAGGACTGGGAAACAAACGCTAGCTCGCCTTACAAGAAACACACGCTGCTTTTGAGAAAAGAGCACTCTTCTACTCTACTGTGTTTCCTATAGGGCCAGAACAGTGAGCTTGCTCAGAACAAAAGAACTGTGCTTCCTACACACGGGCCATATCTAGTTCAACTCTGCTTAGGAAACTGACAAGAACAGTAGCTCCTCTTCAGTCCGATACACTGTACTTGCTGGGAACAGACAGGAGGGCTATTTGCACTGTGTATGGCAATGGGAGCACAATAGTGACTTTCCTTACCAGAAAACAAGTCTTGCTCGTAGGACAAAAAATTGCATGTGATTCAACTCCATTTAGGACTGGGAAACAAACGCTAGCTCAACTTCCAAGAAACACACTTTGCTTTTGAGAAAAGAGCACTCTTCTACTCTACTGTGTTTCCTATATGTTCCGAACAGTGCGCTTGCTCAGAAAAAAAAAAACTGTGCTTCCTACTCACACGGCCATATCTAGTTCAAGTCTGCATAAGAACCGGACAAGAACAGTAGATCCTCTTCAGTTCAATACACTGTACTTGCTCGGAACAGACGCCAGTGCTATTTGTCCTGTGTATGGCAATGGCAGTGCAATAGTGACTCTTCTTAACAGAAAACAACTCTTGCTCGTAGGACCAGAAACTGCATGTGATTCCACTAAATTTAGGACTGGGAAACAAATGGTAGCTTGCCTTACAAGAAACACACTCTGCTTTAGAGAAAAGAGCACTCTTCTACTCTACTGTGTTTCCTATGGGGTCCAAACAGTGAGCTTGCTCAGAACAAAAGAACTGTGCTTCCTACACACACGGACCATATCTATTTCAACTCTGCTTAGTAAACTGACAAGAAGAGTAGCTCCTATTCAGTCCAATACACTGTACTTGCTGGGAAAAGGCGCGAGTGCTATTTTCCTTGTGAAGGGCAATGGGAGTGCAATAGTGACTTTCCTTACCAGCAAACAACACTTGTTCCTAGGACCAGAAACTGCATGTGATTCAACTCCATTTAGGACTAGGAAACAAATGCTAGCTCGCCTTACAAAAACACACTCTGCTTCTGAGAAAAGAGCACTCTTCTACTCTACTGTGTTTCCTATAGGGCCAGAAGAGTGAACTTGCTCAGAACATAAGAACTGTGCTTCCTACACACACGGGCCATATCTAGTTCAACTCTGCTTAGGAAACTGACAAGAACAGTAGCTCCTCTTCAGTCTCATACACTGTACTTGCTGTGAACAGACGCGAGAGCTATTTGCACTGTGTATGGCAAGGGGAGCTCAATAGTGACTTTCCTTACCAGTAAACAACTCTTGCTCGTAGGACCAGAAACTGCATGTGATTCAACTCCATTTAGGACTGGGAAACAAATGCTAGCTCGCCTTACATGAAACACACTCTGCTTTTGAGAGAAGAGCACTTTTCTACTCTTCTGTGTTTCCTATAGGGCCAGAACAGTGAGCTTGCTCAGAAAAAAAGAACTGTACTTCCTACACACACGGCCCATATCTAGTTCAACTCTGCTTAGGAAACTGAGAAGAACAGTAGCTCCTTTGCAGTCCAATACACTGTACTTGTTGGGAACAGACATGAGGGCTATTTGCACTGTGTATGGCAATGGGAGCACAATAGTTACTTTCCTTACCAGAAAACAACTCTTGCTCGTAAGACCAGAAACTGCATGTGATTCAACTCCATTTAGGACTGGGAAACAAATGCTAGCTCGCATACATGAAACACACTCTGCTTTTGAGAAAAGAGTACTCTTCTACTCTACTGTGTTTCCTATGGAGTCCGAACAGTGAGTTTGCACAGAAAAAAATAACTGTGCTTCCTACACACGGGCCATATCTAGTTTAACTCTGCTTAGGAAACCAACAAGAACAGTAGCTCCTCTTCAGTCCGATACACTGTACTTGCTGGGAACAGACGCGAGTGCTATTTGTACTGTGTACGGCAATGGGAGCGCAATAGTGACTTTCCTTACCAGAAAACAACTCTTGATCATAGGAGCAGAAACTGCATGTGATTCAACTCCACTTAGGAGTGGGAAACAAATGCTAGGTCGCCTTACATGAAACACATTCTGGATTTGAGAAAAGAGCACTCTTCTACTCTACTGTGTTTCCTATGTGTTCCGAACAGTGAGCTTGCTCAGAACAAAAAAACTGTACTTCCTACTCACACGGCCATATCTAGTTCAAGTCTGCTTAGGAACCTGACAAGAACAGTATATCCTCTTCAGTCCAATACACTGTACTTGCTGGGAACAGACGCCAGTGCTATTTGTCCTGTATATGGCAATGGCAGCGCAATAGTGACTCTTCTTACCAGAAAACAACTCTTGCTCGCAGGACCATAAACTGCATGTCATTCAACTCCGTTTAGGACTGGGAAACAAACTCTACCTCGCTTTACAAGAAACACACTCTGCTTTTGAGAAAAGAGCACTCTTCTACTCTACTGTGTTTCCTATAGGGCCAGAACAGTGAGCTTGCTCAGAAAAAAGGAACTGTGCTTCCTACACACACGGGCCATATCTAGTTCAACCCTGCTTAGGAAACTGAGAAGAACAGTAGCTCCTCTTCAGTCCAATACACTGTACTTTCTGGGAACAGACGGGAGGGCTATTTGCACTGTGTATGGCAATGGGAGCCCAATAGTGACGTTCCTTACCAGAAAACAACTCTTGCTCGTAGGACCAGAAACTGCATGTGATTCCACTCCATTTAGGACTGGGAAACAAACGGTAGCTCGCCTTACAAGAAACACACTCTGCTTTAGAGAAAAGAGCACTCTTCTACTCTACTGTGTTTCCTATGGGGTCCAAACAGTGAGCTTGCTCAGAACAAAAGAACTGTGCTTCCTACACACACGGACCATATCTAGTTCAAGTCTTCTTAGGAACCTGACAAAAACAGTAGATCCTCTTCAGTCCAATACATGTACTTGCTGGGAACAGACGCCAGGGCTATTTGTCCTGTGTATGGCAATGGCAGCGTAATAGTGTCTCTTCTTACCAGAAAACCACTCTTGCTCGTAGGACCAGAAATTGCATGTGATTCAACTAACTTTAGGACTGGGAAACAAACTCTAGCTCGCTTTACAAGAATCACACTGTGCTTTTGAGAAAAGAGCACTCTTCTACTCTACTGTGTTTCCTATATGGCCAGAACAGTGAGCTTGCTCAGAAAAAAAGAACTGTACTTCCTACACACACGGGCCATATCTAGTTTAACTCTGCTTAGGAAACTGAGAAGAACCGTAGCTCCTTTTCAAAACAATACACTGTACTTGCTGAAAACAGACGGGAAGGCTATTTGCACTGTGTATGGCAATGGGAGCGCAATAGTGACTTTCCTTACCAGAAAACAACTCTTGTTCCTAGGACCAGAAACTGCATGTGATTCAACTCCATTTAGGACTAGGAAACAAATGCTAGCTCGCCTTACAAAAACACACTCTGCTTTTGAGAAAAGAGCACTCTTCTACTCTACTGTGTTTCCTATGGGGTCCGAACAGTGAGCTTGCTCAGAACAAAAGAACTGTGCTTCCTACACACACGGCCATATCTAGTTCAACTCTGCTTAGGAAACTGACAAGAACAGTAGCTCCTCTTCAGTCCGATACACTGTACTTGCTGGGAACAGACGCGAGAGCTATTTGCACTGTGTATGGCAAGGGGAGTTCAATAGTGACTTTCCTTACCAGTAAACAACTCTTGCTCGTAGGACCAGAAACTGCATGTGATTCAACTCCATTTAGGACTGGGAAACAAATGCTAGCTCGCCTTACATGAAACACACTCTGCTTCTGAGAAAAGAGCACTCTTCTACTCTTCTGTGTTTCCTATAGAGCCAGAACAGTGAGCTTGCTCAGAAAAAAATAACTGTACTTCCTACACACACGGCCCATATCTAGTTCAACTCTGCTTAGGAAACTGAGAAGAACAGTAGTTCCTTTGCAGTCCAATACACTGTACTTGCTGGGAACAGACAGGAGGGCTATTTGCACTGTGTATGGCAAATGGGAGCGCAATAGTTACTTTCCCTACCAGAAAACAACTCTTGCTCGTAGGACCAGAAACTGCATGTGATTCAACTCCATTTAGGACTGGGAAACAAATGCTAGCTCGCATACATGAAACAAACTCTGCTTTTGAGAAAAGAGTACTCTTCTACTCTACTGTGTTTCCTACGGGGTCCGAACAGTGAGTTTGCACAGAACAAAATAACTGTGCTTCCTACACACACGGGCCATATCTAGTTCAACTCTCCTTAGGAAACCAACAAGAACAGTAGCTCCTCTTCAGTCTGATACACTGTACTTGCTGGGAACAGACGCGAGTGCTATTTGTACTGTGTACGGCAATGGGAGCGCAATAGTGACTTTCCTTACCAGAAAACAACTCTTGATCGTAGGACCAGAAACTGCATGTGATTCAACTCCATTTCGGACTGGGATACAAATGCTAGCTCGCCTTCCATGAAACACACTCTGCTTTTGAGAAAAGAGCACTCTTCTACTATACTGTGCTTCCTATTGGGTCCGAACAGTGAGCTTGCTCAGAACAAAAGAATTGTGCTTCCTACACACGGGCCATATCTAGTTCAACTCTGCTTAGGAAACTGACAAGAACAGTAGCTCCTCTTCAGTCCGATACACTGTACTTGCTGGGAACAGAAGCGAGTGCTATTTGCACTGTGTATGGCAATGGGAGCACAATAGTGACTTTCCTTACCAGAAAACAAGTCTTGCTCGTAGGACAAAAAATTGCATGTGACTCAACTCCATTTAGGACTGGGAAACAAACGCTAGCTCAACTTCCAAGAAACACACTTTGCTTTTGAGAAAAGAGCACTCTTCTACTCTACTGTGTTTCCTATATGTTCCGAACAGTGAGCTTGCTCAGAAAAAAAAAAACTGTGCTTCCTACTCACAAGGCCATATCTAGTTCAAGTCTGCTTAGGAACCGGACAAGAACAGTAGATCCTCTTCAGTTCAATACACTGTACTTGCTGGGAACAGACGCCAGTGCTATTTGTCCTGTGTATGGCAATGGCAGTGCAATAGTGACTTTTCTTAACAGAAAACAACTCTTGCTCGTAGGACCAGAAACTGCATGTCATTCAACTCCATTTAGGACTGGGAAACAAATTCTAGTTCGCTTTACAAGAAATACACTCTGCTTTTGAGAAAAGAGCTCTCTTCTACTCTACTGTGTTTCCAATAGGGCCAGAACAGTGAGCTTGCTCAGAAAAAAAGAACTGTGCTTCCGACACACACGGGCCATATCTAGTTCAACTCTGCTTAGGAAACTGAGAAGAACAGTAGCTCCTCTTCCGTCCAATACACTGTACTTGCTGGGAACAGACGGGAGGGCTATTTGCACTGTGTATGGCAATGGGAGCGCAATAGTGACTTTCCATACCAGAAAACAACTCTTGCTCGTAGGACCAGAAACTGCATGTGATTCCACTCCATTTAGGACTGGGAAACAAATTGTAGCTTGCCTTACAAGAAACACACTCTGCTTTAGAGAAAAGAGCACTCTTCTACTCTACTGTGTTTCCTATGGGGTCCAAACAGTGAGCTTGCTCAGAACAAAAGAACTGTGCTTCCTACACACACGGACCATATCTAGTTCAACTTTGCTTAGTAAACTGACAAGAAGAGTAGCTCCTATTCAGTCCAATACACTGTACTTGGTGGGAAAAGGCGCGAGTGCTATTTGCCTTGTGAAGGGCAATGGGAGTACAATAGTGACTTTCCTTACCAGAAAAAAACTCTTGTTCCTAGGACCAGAAACTGCATGTGATTCAACTCCATTTAGGACTAGGAAACAAATCCTAGCTCGCCTTACAAAAACACACTCTGCTTCTGAGGAAAGAGCACTCTTCTACTCTACTGTGTTTCCTATAGGGCCAGAAGAGTGAACTTGCTCAGAACATAAGAACTGTGCTTCCTACACACACGGGCCATATCTAGTTCAACTCTGCTTAGGAAACTGACAAGAACAGTAGCTCCTCTTCAGTTTGATACACTGTACTTGCTGGGAACAGACGCGAGAGCTATTTGCACTGTGTATGGCAAGGGGAGCTCAATAGTGACTTTCCTTACCAGTAAACAACTCTTGCTTGTAGGACCAGAAACTGCATGTGATTCAACTCCTTTAGGACTGGGAAACAAATGCTAGCTCGCCTTACATGAAACACACTCTGCTTTTGAGAAAAGAGCACTCTTTTACTCTTCTGTGTTTCCTATAGGGCCAGAACAGTGAGCTTGCTCAGAAAAAAAGAACTGTACTTCCTACACACACGGTCCATATCTAGTTCAACTCTGCTTAGGAAACTGAGAAGAACAGTAGCTCCTTTGCAGTCCAATACACTGTACTTGTTGGGAACAGAAATGAGGGCTATTTGCACTGTGTATGGCAATGGGAGCGCAATAGTTACTTTCCTTACCAGAAAACAACTCTTGCTCGTAAGACCAGAAACTGCATGTGATTCAACTCCATTTAGGACTGGGAAACAAATGCTAGCTCGCATACATGAAACACACTCTGCTTTTGAGAAAAGTACTCTTCTACTCTACTGTGTTTCCTATGGTGTCCGAACAGTGAGTTTGCACAGAAAAAAATAACTGTGCTTCCTACACACGGGCCATATCTAGTTTAACTCTGCTTAGGAAACCAACAAGAACAGTAGCTCCTCTTCAGTCCGATACACTGTACTTGCTGGGAACAGACGCGAGTGCTATTTGTACTGTGTACGGCAATGGGAGCGCAATAGTGACTTTCCTTACCAGAAAACAACTCTTGATCATAGGAGCAGAAACTGCATGTGATTCAACTCCACTTAGGAGTGGGAAACAAATGCTAGGTCGCCTTACATGAAACACATTCTGGATTTGAGAAAAGAGCACTCTTCTACTCTACTGTGTTTCCTATGTGTTCCGAACAGTGAGCTTGCTCAGAACAAAAAAACTGTACTTCCTACTCACACGGCCATATCTAGTTCAAGTCTGCTTAGGAACCTGACAAGAACAGTATATCCTCTTCAGTCCAATACACTGTACTTGCTGGGAACAGACGCCAGTGCTATTTGTCCTGTGTATGACAATGGCAGCGCAATAGTGACTCTTCTTACCAGAAAACAACTCTTGCTCGCAGGACCAGAAACTGCATGTCATTCAACTCCGTTTAGGACTGGGAAACAAACTCTACCTCGCTTTACAAGAAACACACTCTGCTTTTGAGAAAAGAGCACTCTTCAACTCTACTGTGTTTCCTATAGGGCCAGAACAGTGAGCTTGCTCAGAAAAAAAGGAACTGTGCTTCCTACACACACGGGCCATATCTAGTTCAACCCTGCTTAGGAAACTGAGAAGAACAGTAGCTCCTCTTCAGTCCAATACACTGTACTTGCTGGGAACAGACGCGAGAGCTATTTGCACTGTGTATGGCAAGGGGAGTTCAATAGTGACTTTCCTTACCAGTAAACAACTCTTGCTCATAGGACCAGAAACTGCATGTGATTCAACTCCATTTAGGACTGGGAAACAAATGCTAGCTCGCCTTACATGAAACACACTCTGCTTTTGAGAAAAGAGCACTCTTCTACTCTTCTGTGTTTCCTATAGGGCCAGAACAGTGAGCTTGCTCAGAAAAAAATAACTGTACTTCCTACACACACGGCCCATATCTAGTTCAACTCTGCTTAGGAAACTGAGAAGAACAGTAGCTCCTTTGCAGTCCAATACACTGTACTTGCTGGGAACAGACAGGAGGGCTATTTGCACTGTGTATGGCAATGGGAGCGCAATAGTTACTTTCCCTACCAGAAAACAACTCTTGCTCGTAGGACCAGAAACTGCATGTGATTCAACTCCATTTAGGACTGGGAAACAAATGCTAGCTCGCATACATGAAACAAACTCTGCTTTTGAGAAAAGAGTACTCTTCTACTCTACTGTGTTTCCTACGGGGTCCGAACAGTGAGTTTGCACAGAACAAAATAACTGTGCTTCCTACACACACGGGCCATATCTAGTTCAACTCTCCTTAGGAAACCAACAAGAACAGTAGCTCCTCTTCAGTCTGATACACTGTACTTGCTGGGAACAGACGCGAGTGCTATTTGTACTGTGTACGGCAATGGGAGCGCAATAGTGACTTTCCTTATCAGAAAACAACTCTTGATCGTAGGACCAGAAACTGCATGTGATTCAACTCCATTTCGGACTGGGATACAAATGCTAGCTCGCCTTCCATGAAACACACTCTGCTTTTGAGAAAAGAGCACTCTTCTACTATACTGTGCTTCCTATTGGGTCCGAACAGTGAGCTTGCTCAGAACAAAAGAACTGTGCTTCCTACACACACGGGCCATATCTAGTTCAACTCTGCTTAGGAAACTGAGAAGAACAGTAGCTCCTCTTCAGTCCAATACACTGTACTTTCGGTGAACAGACTCGAGTGCTATTTGCACTGTGTATGGCAATTGGAGCACAATAGTGACTCGTCTTACCAGAAAAAAACTCTTGATCATAGGACAAAAAACTGCATGTGACTCAACTCCATTTAGGACTGGGAAACAAACGCTAGCTTGCCTTACAAGAAACACACTCTGCTTTTGAGAAAAGAGCACTCTTCTACTCTACTGTGTTTCCTATTGGGTCTGAACAGTGAGATTGCTCAGAACAAAAGAACTGTGCTTCCTACACACACGGACCATATCTAGTTCAACTCTGCTTAGGAAACTGAGAAGAACTGTAGCTCCTCTTCAGTCCAATACACTGTACTTGCTGGGAACAGACAGGAGGGCTATTTGCACTGTGTATGGCAATGGGAGCGCAATAGTTACTTTCCTTACCAGAAAACAACACTTGCTTGTAGGAACAGAAACTGCATGTGACTCAACTCCATTTAGGACTGGGAAACAAACGCTAGCTCGCCTTACATGAAAGACACTCTGCTTTTGAGAAAATAGCAATCTTCTACTCTACTGTGTTTCCTATGGGGTCCGAACAGTGAGCCGGCTCAGAACAAAAGAACTTTGCTTCCTACATACACGACCATATCTAGTTCAATTCTGCTTAGGAACCTGACAAGAACAGTAGATCCTCTTCAGTCCAATACACTGTACTTGCTGGGAACAGACGCCAGTGCTATTTGTCCTGTGTATGGCAATGGCAGCGCAATAGTGACTCTTCTTACTATAAAACAACTCTTGCTCGTAGGACCAGAAACTGCATGTGATTCAACTCCATTTAGGACTGGGAAACAAAAGCTAGCTCACCTTACAAGAAACACACTCTGATTTTGTGGAAAGAGCACTCTTCTACTCTACTGTGTTTCCTATAGGGCCAGAACAGTGAGCTTGCTCAGAACAAAAGAACTGTGCTTCCTACACACGGTCTATATCTAGTTCAACTCTGCTTAGGAAACTGACAAGAACAGTAGCTCCTATTCAGTCCGATACACCGTACATGCTGGGAAAAGACGCAAGTGCTATTTGCCTTGTGTAGGGCAATGGGAGCGCAATAGAGACTTTCCTTACCAGAAAACAACTCTTTTTCGTAGGACCAGAAACTGCATGGGATTCAACTCCATTTAGGACTGGGAAACAAACGCTAGCTCGCCTTACAAGAAACACACTCTGCTTTAGAGAAAAGAGCACTATTCTACTCTACTGTTTTTCCTATATGGCCATAACAGTGAGCTTGGTCAGAACAAAAGAACTGTGCTTCCTACACACGGGCCATAACTAGTTCAACTCTGCTTAGGAAACTGACAAGAACAGTAGCTCCTCTTCAATCTGAAACAGTGTACTTGCTGGGAACTGACGCGAGTGCTATTTGCACTGTGTATGGCAATTGGAGCACAATAGTGACTCGTCTTACCAGAAAACAACTCTTGCTCGTAGGACAAAAAACTGCATGTGAATCAACTCCATTTAGGACTGGGAAACAAACGCTAGCTCGTCTTACAAGAAACACACTCTGCTTTTGAGAAAAGAGCACTCTTCTACTCTAATGTGTTTCCTTTTGGGCCTGAACAGTGAGATTGCTCAGAACAAAAGGACTGTGCTTCCTACACACACGGCCATAACTACTTCAATTCTGCTTAGGAACCTGACAAGAACAGTAGATCCTCTTCAGTCCAATACACTGTACTTGCTGCTAACAGACGCCAGTGCTATTTGTCCTGTGTATGGCAATGGGAGCGCAATAGTGACTCTTCTTACCATAAAACAACTCTTGCTCGTAGGACCAGAAACTGCATGTGATTCAACTCCATTTAGGACTGGGAAACAAAAGCTAGCTCACCTTACAAGAAACACACTCTGCTTTAGAGAAAAGAGCACTCTTCTACTCTACTGTGTTTCCTATGGGGCCAGAAGTGTGAGCTTGCTCAGAACAAAAGAACTGTGCTTCCTACACACGGGCCATATCTCGTTCAACTCTGCTTAGGAAACTGACAAGAACAGTAGCTCCTCTTCAGTCCGGTACACTGTACTTGCTGTGAACAGACGCGAGTGCTATTTGCACTGTGTATGGCAATGGGAACGCAATAGTGACTTTCCTTACCAGAAAACAACTCTTGCTTGTAGGACCAGAAACTGCATGTGATTCCACTCCATTTAGGACTGGGAAGCAAATGCTAGCTCGCCTTACAAGAAACACAATCTGCTTTAGATAAAAGAGCACTCATCTACTCTACTGTGTTTACTATGAGGTCCAAACAGTGAGCTTGCTCAGAACAAAAGAACTGTGCTTCCTACACACACGGACCATATCTAGTTCAACACTGCTTAGGAAACTGACAAGAACAGTAGCTCCTCTTCAGTCCAATACACTGTACTTGCTGGGAACAGATGGGAGGGCTATTTGCACTGTGTATGGCAATGGGAGCACAATAGTGACTTTTCTTACCAGAAAACAACTCTTGCTTGTAGGACCAGAAACTGCATGTGATTCCACTCCATTTAGGACTGGGAAACAAATGCTAGCTCGCCTTACTAGAAACAAACTCTGCTTTAGAGAAAAGAGCACTCTTCTACTCTACTGTGTTTCCTTTGGGGTCCAAACAGTGAGCTTGCTCAGAACAAAATAACTGTGCTTCCTACACACACGGACCATATCTAGTTCAACTCTCCTTAGGAAACTGACAAGAACAGTAGCTCCTCTTCAGTCCAATACACTGTACTTCCTGGGAAAAGACGCGAGAGCTATTTGCCTTGTGTAGGGCAATGGGAGCGCAATAGTGACTTTCCTTACCAGTAAACAACTCTTCCTCGTAGGACCACAAACTGCATGTGATTCAACTCCATTTAGGAGTAGGAAACAAACGCTAGCCTGCCTTACAAAAACACACTCTGCTTTTGAGAAAAGAGCACTCTTCTAATCTACTGTGTTTCCTATGGTGTCCGAACATTGAGCTTGCTCAGAACAAAAGAACTGTGCTTCCTACACACATGGCCATATCTAGTTCAATTCTGCTTAGGAACCTGACAAGAACAGTAGATCCTCTTCAGTCCAATACACTGTACGTGCTGAGAACAGATGCCAGTGCTATTTGTCCTGTGTATGGCAATGGCAGCACAATAGTGACTCTTCTTACCATAAAACAACTCTTGCTCGTAGGACCAGAAACTGCAAGTGATTCAACTCCATTTAGGACTGGGAAACAAAAGCTAGCTCACCTTACAGAAACACACTCTGCTTTAGAGAAAAGAGCACTCTTCTACTCTACTGTGTTTCCTATAGGGCCAGAACAGTGAGAATGCTCAGAACAAAGAACTGTGCTTCCTACACACGGGCCATATCTAGTTCAACTCTGCTTATTAAACTGACAAGAACACTAGCTCCTCTTCAGTCCCATACACAGTACTTTCGGGGAACAGACGCGAGTGCTATTTGCACTGTGTATGGCAATTGGAGCACAATAGTGACTTGTCTTACCAGAAAACATCTCTGGCTCGTAGGACAAAAAACTGCATGTGACTCAACTCCATTTAGGACTGGGAAACAAACACTAGCTCGACCTCCAAGAAACACACTCTGCTTTTGAGAAAAGAGCACTCTTCTACTCTACTGTTTTTCCTATGTGTTCCGAACAGTGAGCTTGCTCAGAACAAAAAAACTGTGCTTCCTACACACAGGGCCATATCTAGTTCAATTCTGCTTAGGAACCTGACAAGAACAGTAGATCCTCTTCAGTCCAATACACTGTACTTGCTGGGAACAGACGCCAGTGCTATTTGTCCTGTGTATGGCAATGGCATAGCAATAGTGACTCTTGTTACCATAAAACAACTCTTGCTTGTAAGACTAGAAACTGCATGTGATTCAACTCCATTTAGGACTGGGAAACAAACGCTAGCTCGCCTTACAAGAAACACACTCTGCTTTAGAGAAAAGAGCACTCTTCTACTCTACTGTGTTTCCTATAGGGCCAGAACAGTGAGCTTGCTCAGAACAAAAGAACTGTGCTTCCAACACAGGGCCATAACTAGTTCAACTCAGCTTAGGAAACTGACAAGAACAGTAGCTCCTCTTCCGTCCAATACACTGTACTTGCTGGGAACAGACGGGAGGGCTATTTGCACTGTGGATGGCAATGGGAGCAAAATAGTGAATTTCCTTACCAGAAAACAGCTCTTGCTCGTAGGACCAGAAACTGCATGTGATTCAACTCCATTTAGGACTGGGAAACAAATGCTAGCTCGCCTTACATGAAACACACTCTGCTTTTGAGAAAAGAGCACTCTTGTACTCTACTGTGTTTCCTATGGTGTCCGAACAGTGAGCTTGCTCAGAACAAAAGAACTGTGCTTCCTACACACACGGCCATATCTAGTTCAAGTCTGCTTAGGAACCTGACAAGAACAGTAGATCCTCTTCAGTCCAATACAAAGTACTTGCTGGGAACAGATGCCAGTGCTATTTGTCCTGTGTATGGCATAGGCAGCGCAATAGTGACTCTTCTTACCAGAAAACAACTCTTGCTCGTAGGACCAGAGACTGCATGTGATTCAACTCCATTTAGGACTGGGAAACAAACTCTAGCTCGCTTTACAAGAAACACACTCTGCTTTTGAGAAAAGAGCACTCTTCTACTCTACTGAGTTTCCTATAGTGCCAGAACAGTGAGCTTGCTCAGAACAAAAGAACTGTGCTTCCTACACACACGGGCCATATCTAGTTAAACTCTGCTTATTAAACTGACAAGAACAGTAGCTCCTCTTCAGTCCAATACACTGTACTTGCTGGGAACAGACGGGAGGGCTATTTGCACTGTGTATGGCAATGGGAGCACAAAAGTGACTTTCCTTACCAGAAAACAACTCTTGCTCTTAGGACCAGAAACTGCATGTGATTCCACTCCATTTAGGACTGGGAAAGAAAAGCTAGCTCGCCTTACAAGAAACACACTCTGCTTTAGAGAAAAGAGCACTCTTCTACTCTACTGTGTTTCCTATGGGGTCCAAACAGTGAGCTTGCTCAGAACAAAAGAACTGTGCTTACTACACACACGGACCATATCTAGTTCAACTCTGCTTAGGAAACTGACAAGAACAGTAGCTCCTATTCAGTCCAATACACTGTACTTGCTGGGAAAAGACGCGAGGGCTATTTCCCTTGTGTAGTGCAATGGGAGCGCAATAGTGACTTTCCTTACCAGAAAACAACTCTTGTTCGTAGTACCAGAAACTGCATGTGATTCAACTCCATTTAGGACTAGGATACAAACGCTAGCTCGCCTTACAAAAACACACTCTGCATTTTAGATAAGAGCACTCTTCTACTCCACTGTGTTTCCTATGGTGTCCGAACAGTGAGCTTGCTCAGAACAAAAGAACTGTGCTTCCTACACACACGGCCATATCTAGTTCAATTCTGCTTAGGAACCTGACAAGAACAGTAGATCCTCTTCAATCCGATACACTGTACTTGCTGGGAACAGACGCCAGTGCTATTTGTCCTGTGTATGGCAATGGCAGAGCAATAGTGACACTTCTTACCATAAAACATCTCTTGCTCGTAGGACCAGAAACTGCATGTGATTCAACTCCATTTAGGACTGGGAAAGAAACGTTAGCTCGCCTTACAAGAAACACGCTCTGCTTCAGAGAAAAGAGCACTCTTCTACTCTACTGTGTTTCCTATGAGGTCCAAACAGTGAGCTTGCTCAGAACAAAAGAACTGTGCTTCCTACACACACGGGCTATATCTAGTTCAACTCTGCTTAGGAAACTGAGAAGAACAGTAGCTCCTCTTCAGTCCAATACCCTGTACTTGCTGGGAACAGACACGAGTGCTATTTGCACTGTGTATGGCAATTGGAGCACAATAGTGACTTGTCTTACCAGAAAACAACTCTGGCTCGAAGGACAAAAAAATTCATGTGACTCAACTCCATTTAGGACTGGGAAACAAACACTAGCTCGACTTCCAAGAAGCACACTCTGCTTTTGAGAAAAGAGCACTTTTCTACTCTACTGTGTTTCCTATGTGTTCCGAACAGTGATTTTGCTCAGAACACAAAAACTGTGCTTCCTATAAACACGGGCCATATCTAGTTCAATTCTACTTAGGAAACTGAGAAGAACTGTAGAACCTCTTCAGTCCAATACACTGTACATGCTGGGAACAGACGCCAGTGCTATTTGCCCTGTGTTTGACAATGGGAGCGCAATAGTGACTCTTCTTACCAGAAAACAACTCTTTTTCGTAGGACAAGAAACTGCATGTGATTCAACTCGATTTAGGACTGGGAAAGAAACGCTAGCTCGCCTTACAAGAAACACACTCTGCTTTTGAGAAAAGAGCACTCTTCTACTCTACTGTGTTTCCTATAGGGCCAGAACAGTGAACTTGCTCAGAACAAAAGAACTGTGCTTCCTACACACAGGGGACATATCTAGTTCAACTCTGCTTAGGAATCTGACAAGAACAGGAGCTCCTATTCAGTCCAATACACTGTACATGCAGGGAACAGACTCCAGTGCTATTTGCACTGTGTATGGCAATGGGAGCACAATAGTGACTCTTCTTACCAGAAAAAAACTCTTGCTCGTAGGACCAGAAACTGCACGGGATTCAATTCCATTTCTGACTGGGAAACAAACACTAGCTCGCCTTTCAAGAAACGCACTCTGCTTTTGAGAAAAGAGCACTCTTCTACTCTACAGTGTTTCCTATGGGGTCCGAACAGTGAGCTTGCTAAGAACAAATGAACTGTGCTTCCTACACACACGGGCCATATCTAGTTATACTCTGCTTAGGAAACTGACAAGAACAGTAGCTGCTCTTCAGTCCAATACACCGTACTTGCTGGGAACAGACGCCAGTGCTATTTGCACTGTGTATGACAATGGGAGCACAATAGTGACTCTTCTTACCAGAAAAAAACTCTTGCTCGTAGGACCAGAAACGGCATGGGATTCAACTCCATTTTTGACTGGGAAGCAAATACTAGCTCGCCTTTCAAGAAACACAATTTAATTTTGAGAAAAGAGCACTCATCTACTCTACTGTGTTTCCTTTGGTGTACGCACAGTGTGCTTTCTCAGAACAAAAGAACTGTGCTTCCTACACACACGAGCCATATCTAGTTCAACTCCTTTTAGGAAAATGACAAGAAGAGTAGCTCCTCTTCAGTCCAATACACTGTACTTGCTGGGAACAGACGCGAGTGCTATTTGCACTATGTATGGCAATGGGAGCGCAATAGTGACTTTCCTTACCAGAAAACAACTCTTGCTCATAGGACCAGAAATTGGATGTGATTCAACTCCATTTAGGACTGGGAAACAAACGCTAGCTCGCCTTACAAGAAACACACTCTGCTTTTGAGAAAAGAGCACTCTTCTACTCTACTGTGTTTCCTATAGGGCCAGAACAGTGAGCTTGCTCAGAACAAAAGAACTGTGCTTCCTACACACACGGGCCATATCTAGTTCAACTCTGCTTAGGAAACTGAGAAGAACAGTAGCTCCTCTTCAGTCCAATACACTGTACTTGCTGGGAACAGACGGGAGGGCTATTTGCACTGTGTATGGCAATGGGAGCACAATAGTGACTTTCCTTACCAGAAAACAACTCTTGCTCGTAGGACCAGAAACTGCATGTGATTCCACTCCATTTAGGACTGGGAAAGAAAAGCTAGCTCGCCTTACAAGAAACACACTCTGCTTTAGAGAAAAGAGCACTCTTCTACTCTACTGTGTTTCCTATGGGGTCCAAACAGTGAGCTTGCTCAGAAAAAAAGAACTGTGCTTACTACACACACGGACCATATCTAGTTCAACTCTGCTTAGGAAACTGACAAGAACAGTAGCTCCTATTCAGTCCAATACACTGTACTTGCTGGGAAAAGACGCGAGGGCTATTTCCCTTGTGTAGTGCAATGGGAGCGCAATAGTGACTTTCCTTACCAGAAAACAACTCTTGTTCGTAGTACCAGAAACTGCATGTGATTCAACTCCATTTAGGACTAGGATACAAACGCTAGCTCGCCTTACAAAAACACACTCTGCATTTTAGATAAGAGCACTCTTCTACTCCACTGTGTTTCCTATGGTGTCCGAACAGTGAGCTTGCTCAGAACAAAAGAACTGTGCTTCCTACACACACGGCCATATCTAGTTCAATTCTGCTTAGGAACCTGACAAGAACAGTAGATCCTCTTCAATCCGATACACTGTACTTGCTGGGAACAGACGCCAGTGCTATTTGTCCTGTGTATGGCAATGGCAGAGCAATAGTGACACTTCTTACCATAAAACATCTCTTGCTCGTAGGACCAGAAACTGCATGTGATTCAACTCCATTTAGGACTGGGAAAGAAACGTTAGCTCGCCTTACAAGAAACACGCTCTGCTTCAGAGAAAAGAGCACTCTTCTACTCTACTGTGTTTCCTATGAGGTCCAAACAGTGAGCTTGCTCAGAACAAAAGAACTGTGCTTCCTACACACACGGGCTATATCTAGTTCAACTCTGCTTAGGAAACTGAGAAGAACAGTAGCTCCTCTTCAGTCCAATACCCTGTACTTGCTGGGAACAGACACGAGTGCTATTTGCACTGTGTATGGCAATTGGAGCACAATAGTGACTTGTCTTACCAGAAAACAACTCTGGCTCGAAGGACAAAAAAATTCATGTGACTCAACTCCATTTAGGACTGGGAAACAAACACTAGCTCGACTTCCAAGAAGCACACTCTGCTTTTGAGAAAAGAGCACTTTTCTACTCTACTGTGTTTCCTATGTGTTCCGAACAGTGATTTTGCTCAGAACACAAAAACTGTGCTTCCTATAAACACGGGCCATATCTAGTTCAATTCTACTTAGGAAACTGAGAAGAACTGTAGAACCTCTTCAGTCCAATACACTGTACATGCTGGGAACAGACGCCAGTGCTATTTGCCCTGTGTTTGACAATGGGAGCGCAATAGTGACTCTTCTTACCAGAAAACAACTCTTTTTCGTAGGACAAGAAACTGCATGTGATTCAACTCGATTTAGGACTGGGAAAGAAACGCTAGCTCGCCTTACAAGAAACACACTCTGCTTTTGAGAAAAGAGCACTCTTCTACTCTACTGTGTTTCCTATAGGGCCAGAACAGTGAACTTGCTCAGAACAAAAGAACTGTGCTTCCTACACACAGGGGACATATCTAGTTCAACTCTGCTTAGGAATCTGACAAGAACAGGAGCTCCTATTCAGTCCAATACACTGTACATGCAGGGAACAGACTCCAGTGCTATTTGCACTGTGTATGGCAATGGGAGCACAATAGTGACTCTTCTTACCAGAAAAAAACTCTTGCTCGTAGGACCAGAAACTGCACGGGATTCAATTCCATTTCTGACTGGGAAACAAACACTAGCTCGCCTTTCAAGAAACGCACTCTGCTTTTGAGAAAAGAGCACTCTTCTACTCTACAGTGTTTCCTATGGGGTCCGAACAATGAGCTTGCTAAGAACAAATGAACTGTGCTTCCTACACACACGGGCCATATCTAGTTATACTCTGCTTAGGAAACTGACAAGAACAGTAGCTGCTCTTCAGTCCAATACACCGTACTTGCTGGGAACAGACGCCAGTGCTATTTGCACTGTGTATGACAATGGGAGCACAATAGTGACTCTTCTTACCAGAAAAAAACTCTTGCTCGTAGGACCAGAAACGGCATGGGATTCAACTCCATTTTTGACTGGGAAGCAAATACTAGCTCGCCTTTCAAGAAACACAATTTAATTTTGAGAAAAGAGCACTCATCTACTCTACTGTGTTTCCTTTGGTGTACGCACAGTGTGCTTTCTCAGAACAAAAGAACTGTGCTTCCTACACACACGAGCCATATCTAGTTCAACTCCTTTTAGGAAAATGACAAGAAGAGTAGCTCCTCTTCAGTCCAATACACGGTACTTGCTGGGAACAGACGCGAGTGCTATTTGCACTATGTATGGCAATGGGAGCGCAATAGTGACTTTCCTTACCAGAAAACAACTCTTGCTCATAGGACCAGAAATTGGATGTGATTCAACTCCATTTAGGACTGGGAAACAAACGCTAGCTCGCCTTACAAGAAACACACTCTGCTTTTGAGAAAAGAGCACTCTTCTACTCTACTGTGTTTCCTATAGGGCCAGAACAGTGAGCTTGCTCAGAACAAAAGAACTGTGCTTCCTACACACACGGGCCATATCTAGTTCAACTCTGCTTAGGAAACTGAGAAGAACAGTAGCTCCTCTTCAGTCCAATACACTGTACTTGCTGGGAACAGACGGGAGGGCTATTTGCACTGTGTATGGCAATGGGAGCACAATAGTGACTTTCCTTACCAGAAAACAACTCTTGCTCGTAGGACCAGAAACTGCATGTGATTCCACTCCATTTAGGAATGGGAAAGAAACGCTAGCTCGCCTTACAAGAAACACACTCTGCTTTAGAGAAAAGAGCACTCTTCTACTCTACTGTGTTTCCTATGGGGTCCAAACAGTGAGCTTGCTCAGAACAAAAGAACTGTGGTTACTACACACACGGACCATATCTAGTTCAACTCTGCTTAGGAAACTGACAAGAACAGTAGCTCCTATTCAGTCCAATACACTGTATTTCCTGGGAAAAGACGCGAGTGCTATTTGCCTTGTGTAGTGCAATGGGAGCGCAATAGTGACTTTCCTTACCAGAAAACAACTCTTGTTTGTAGGACCAGAAACTGCATGTGATTCAACTCCATTTAGGACTAGGAAACAAACGCTAGCTCGCCTTACAAAAACACACTCTGCTTTTGAGAAAAGAGCACTCTTCTACTCTACTGTGTTTCCTATGAGGTCCGAACAGTGAGCTTGCTCAGAACAACAGAACTGTGCTTCCTACACACACGGGCTATATCTAGTTCAACTCTGCTTAGGAAACTGAGAAGAACAGTAGCTCCTCTTCAGTCCAATACCTTGTACTTGCTGGGAACAGACACGAGTGCTATTTGTCCTGTGTATGGCAATGGCAGCGCAATAGTGATTCTTCTTACCATAAAACAACTCTTGCTCGTAGAACCAGAAACTGCATGTGATTCAACTCCATTTAGGACTGGGAAAGAAACGTTAGCTCGCCTTACAAGAAACACACTCTGCTTTAGAGAAAAGAGCACTCTTCTACTCTACTGTGTTTCCTCTGAGGTCCAAACAGTGAGCTTGTTCAGAACAAAAGAACTGTGCTTCCTACAGACACGGGCCATATCTAGTTCAACTCTGCTTAGGAAACTGACAAGAACAGTAGCTCCTCTTCAGTCCAATACACTGTACTTGCAGGGAACAGACACGAGTGCTATTTGCACTGTGTATGGCAATTGGAGCACAATAGTGATTTGTCTTACCAGAAAACAACTGTTGCTCATAGGACAAAAAACTGCATGTGACTCAACTCCATTTAGGACTGGGAAACAAACACTAGCTCGACTTACAAGAAGCACACTCTGCTTTTGAGAAAAGAGCACTCTTCTACTCTACTGTGTTTCCTATGTGTTCAGAACAGTGATTTTGCTCAGAACACAAAAACTGTGCTTCCTACAAACACGGGCCATATCTAGTTCAATTCTACTTAGGAAACTGAGAAGAACTGTAGAACCTCTTCAGTCCAATACACTGTACATGCTGGGAACAGACGCCAGTGCTATTTGCCCTGTGTATGACAATGGGAGCGCAATAGTGACTCTTCTTACCAGAAAACAACTCTTGTTCGTAGGACAAGAAACTGCATGTGATTCAACTCGATTTAGGACTGGGAAAGAAACGCTAGCTCGCCTTACAAGAAACACACTCTGCTTTTGAGAAAAGAGCACTCTTCTACTCTACTGTGTTTCCTATAGGGCCAGAACAGTGAACTTGATCAGAACAAAAGAACTGTGCTTCCTACACACAGGGGACATATCTAGTTCACCTCTGCTTAGGAATCTGACAAGAACAGGAGCTCCTATTCAGTCCAATACGCTGTACATGCAGGGAACAGACGCCAGTGCTATTTGCACTGTGTATGGCAATGGGAGCGCAATAGTGACTCTTCTTACCAGAAAAAAACTCTTGCTCGTAGGACCAGAA
>NW_026737466.1:0-40000 GCF_949786415.1 Peromyscus eremicus | reverse complement strand
GGCAATTGGAGCACAATAGTGACTCGTCTTACCAGAAAACAACTCTTGCTTGTAGGACAAAAAACTGCATGTGACTCAACTCCATTTAGGACTAGGAAACAAAAGCTAGCTCGCCTTCCAAGAAACACACTCTGCTTTTGAGAAAAGAGCACTCTTCTACTCTACTGTGTTTCCTATGTGTTCCGAACAGTGAGCTTGCTCAGAATAAAAAAACTGTGCCTCCTACATACACGGCCATATCTAGTTCAAGTCTGCTTAGGAAACTGACAAGAACAGTAGCACCTATTCAGTCCAATACACTGTACTTGCTGGGAACAGACGCGTGTGCTATTTGCACTGTGTATGGCAATGGGAGCACAACAGTGACTTTCGTTACCAGAAAACAACTCTTGATCGTAGGACCAGAGACTGCATGGGATTCAACTTCATTTAGGACAAGGAAACAAAAGCTAGCTTGACTTACAAGAAACACACTCTGCTTTAGAGAAAAGAGCACTCTTCTACTCTTCTGTGTTTCCTATGGGGTCCAAACAGTGAGCTTGCTTAGAACAAAAGAACTGTGCTTCCTACACACATGGAACATATCTAGTTCAATTCTGCTTAGGAAACTGACAAGAAGAGTAGCACCTATACAGTCCCATACTCTGTACTTGCTGGGAACAGACACGAGTGCTATTTGCACTGTGTATGGCATTTGGAGCGCAATAGTGACTCTTTTTACCAGAAAACAACTCTTGCTCGTAGGACCAAAAACTGCATGTGACTCAACTCCATTTAGGACTGGGAAAAAAACGCGAGCTCACCTTACAAGAAACACACTTTGCTTTAGAGAAAAGCGCACTCTTCTACTCTACTGTGTTTCCTATAGGGCCAGAACAGTGAGCTTGCTCAGAACAAAAAAACTGTGCTTCCTACACACACGGGCCATATCTAGTTCAATTCTGCTTAGGAAACTGACAAGAACAGTAGCTCCTCTTCAGTCCGATACACTGTACTTGCTGGGATCAGACGCCAGTGCTAATTGTCCTGTGTATGGCAATGACAGCGCAATAGTTACTATTCTTACCATAAACAACTCTTGCTCATAGGACCAGAAACTGCATGTGATTCCACTCCATTTAGGACTGCGAAACAAACGCTAGCTTGCCTTACAAAAACACACTCTGCTTTTGAGAAAAGAGCACTCTTCTACTCTACTGTGTTTCTTATGGGTTCCAAACAGTAAGCTTGCTCAGAACAAAAGAACTGTGCTTCCTACACGCACGGACCATATCTAGTTCAACTCTGCTTAGGAAACTGACAAGAACAGTAGCTCCTGTTCAGTCCAGTACACTGTACTTGCTGGGAAAAGATGCGAGTGCTATTTGCCAGGTGTATGGCAATGAGAGCACAATAGTGATTTTCCTTACCAGAAAACAACTCTTGTTCGTAGGACCACAAACTGCATGTGATTCAATTCCATTTAGGACTAGGAAACAAACGCTAGCTCGCCTTACAAGAAACACACACTGCTTTTGAGAAAAGAGCACTCTTCTATTCTACTGTGTTTCCTATGTGTTCCGAGCAGTGAGCTTGCTCAGAACAAAAAAACTGTGCTTCCTACACACACGGCCATATCTAGTTCAAGTCTGCTTAGGAACCTGACAAGAACAGTAGATCCTGTTCAGTCCAATACACTGTACTTGCTGGGAACAGACGCCAGTGCTATTTGTCCTGTGTATGGCAATGGCAGTGCAATATTGACTCTTCTTACCAGAAAACAACTCTTGCTCGTAGGACCAGAAACTGCATGGGATTCAACTCCATTTAGGACTGGGAAACAAACGCTAGCTCTCCTTACAAGAAACACACTCTGCTTTTGAGAAAAGAGCACTCTTCTACTCTACTGTATTTCCTATGGGATCCAAACAGTGATCTTGCTCAGAATAAAAGAACTGTGCTTCCTACACACACCGACCATATCTAGTTCAACTCTGCTTAGGAAACTGACAAGATTAGTAGCTCCTCTTCAGTCCGATACACTGTACTTGCTGGGAACAGACACGAGTGCTATTTGCACTGTGTATGGCAATAGGAGTGCAATAGTGACTTTCCTTACCAGAAAAAAACTCTTGCTCGTAGGACCAGAATCTGCATGTGATTCAACTCCATTTAGGACTGGGAAACAAACGCTAGCTCGCCTTACAAGAAACACACTCTGCTTTTGAGAAAAGAGCACTCTTCTACCTACTGTGTTTCCTATGGGTTCCGAACAGTGAGCTTGCTCAGAACAAAAGAACTGTGCTTCCTACAACATGGCCATATCTAATTCAATTCTGCTTAGGAACCTGACAAGAACAGTAGCTCTTCTTCAGTCCAATACACTGAACTTGCTGGGAAAAGACGCCAGTGCTATTTGTCCTGTGTATGGCAATGGCAGCGCAATAGTGACTCTTCTTACCAGAAAACAACTCTTGCTCGTAGGACAGAAATTGCATGTGATTCAACTCTATTTAGAACTGGAAAACAAACGCTAGCTGGCCTTACAAGAAACACACTCTGCTTTAGAGAAAAAGCACTCTTCTACTCTACTGTGTTTCCTATAGGGCCAGAACAGTAAGCTTGCTTAGAACAAAAGAACTGTGATTCCTACACATGGGCCATATCTAGTTCAACTCTGCTTAGGAAACTGACCAGAACAGTAGCTCCTCTTCAGTCTGATACACTGTACTTGCTGGGAACAGACGCCAGTGCCCTTTGCACTGTGTATTGCAATGGGAGCGCAATAGTGAATTTCCTTACCAGAAAACAACTCTTGCTGGTAGGACCAGAAACTGCATGTGATTCATCTCCATTTAGGACTGGGAAACAAATGCTAGCTCGCCTTACATGAAACACATTCTGCTTTTGAGAAAAGAGCACTCTTCTACTCTACTGTGTTTTCTATGGGGTCCGAACAGTGAGCTTGCACAGAACAAAAGAACTGTGCTTCCTACACACACGGGCCATATCTAGTTCAATTCTGCTTAGGAAACTGACAAGAACAATAGCTCCTCTTCAGTCCAATACACTGTACTTTCTGGGAACAGACGCGAGTGCTATTTGCACTGTGTATGGCAATTGGAGCACAATAGTGACTCGTCTTACCAGAAAACAACTCTTGCTTGTAGGACAAAATACTGCATGTGACTCAACTCCATTTAGGACTGAGAACCAAACGCTAGCTCGCCTTACAAGAAACACACTCTGCTTTTGAGAAAAGAGCACTCTTCTACTCTACTGTGTTTCCTATGGGTTCCGAACTGTAAGCTTGCTCAGAACAAAAAAACTGTGCTTCCTACACACACGGCCATATCTAGTTCAAGTCTGCTTAGGAACCTGACAAGAACAGTAGATCCTCTTCAGTCCAATACACTGTACTTGCTGGAACAGACGTGTGTGCTATTTGCACTGTGTATGGCAATGGGAGCACAATAGTGACTTTCCTTATCAGAAAACAATTCTTGCTCATAGGTCCAGAAACTGCATGTGATTCAACTCCATATAGGACTGGGAAACAAACGCTAGCTCGCCTTACATGAAACACACTCTGCTTTTAAGAAAAGAGCACTCTTCTACTCTACTGTGTTTCCTATATGGCCAGAACAGTGAGCTTGCTCAGAACAAAAGAACTGTGCTTCCTACACACACGGACCATATCTAGTTCAACTCTGCTTAGGAACATGACAAGAACAGTAGATCCTCTTCAGTCCAATACACTGTACATGCTGGGAACAGACGCCAGTGCTATTTGCCATCTGTATGACAATGGGAGCACAATAGTGACTGTTCTTACCAGAAAACAACTCTTGCTCATAGGACCAGAAACTGCATGTGATTCAACTCCATTTAGGACTGGGAAACAAACACTAGCTCGCCTTACAAGAAACACACTCTGATTTAGAGAAAAAATCATTTTTCTACTCTACTGTGTTTCCTAAGTGGTCCGAACAGTGAACTTGCTCAGAACAAAAGAACTGTGCTTTCAACACACACGGCCATATCTAGTTCAATTCTGCTTAGGAACCTGACAAGAACAGTAGATCCTCTTCAGTCCAATACACTGTACTTGCTGGGAACCGACGCCAGTGCTATTTGTCCTGTGTATGGCAATGGCAGCACAATATTGACTCTTCTTACCAGAAAACAACTCTTGCTCATAGGACCAGAAATTGCATGGGATTCAACTCCATTTAGGACTTGGAAACAAACGCTAGCTCTCCTTACAAGAAACACACTCTGCTTTTGAGAATAGAGCCCTCTTCTACTCTACTGTGTTTCCTATGGGGTCCAAGCAGTGAGCTTGCTCAGAACAAAAAAACTGTGCTTCCTACACACACGGGCCATATCTATTTCAACTCTGCTTACGAAACTGACAAGAACAGTAGCTCCTGTTCAGTCCAATACACTGTAATTGCGGGGAACAGACGCGAGTGTTATTTGCTCTGTGTATGGCAATTAGAGCACAATAGTGACTCGTCTTACCAGAAAACAACTCTTGCTCGTAGGACAAAAAACTGCATGTGACTCAACTCCATTTAGGACTGGGAAACAAACGTTAGCTCGCCTTCCAAGAAACACCCTCTGCTTTTGAGAAAAGAGCACTCTTCTATTCTACCGTGTTTCCTATGTGTTCCGAACAGTGAGCTTGCTCAGAAAAAAAAAACCTGTGCTTCCTACACACACGGACCATATCTAGTTCAACTCTGCTTAGAAAACTGAAAAGAACAGAAGCTCCTCTTCAGTTCAATACACTGTACTTGCTGGGAATAGATGCCAGGGCTATTTGCACTGTGTATGGCAAATGGAGTGCAATAGTGACTTTCCTTACCAGAAAAAAACTCTTGCTCATAGGACCAGAAACTGCATGTGCTTCCATTCCTTTTAGGACCTGGAAACAAATGCTATCTCACCTTACAAGAAACACACTCTGTTTTTGTGAAAAGAGCAGTCATCTACTCTACTGTGTTTCCTATGCGGTCCGAACAGTGAGCTTGCTCAGAAAAATACAACTGTGCTACCTACACACACGGGCCATATCTAGTACAAATCTGCTTAGGAAACTGACAAGAACAGTAGCTCCTCTTCAGTCCAATACACTGTACTTGCTGGGAACAGACGGGAGTGCTATTTGTACTGTGTATGGCAATGGGAGCACAATAGTGACTTTCCTTACCAGAAAACAACTCTTGCTCATAGTATCAGAAACTGCATGTGATTCAACTCCATTTAAGACTGGGAAACAAATGCTAGCTCGCCTCACAAGAAACACACTCTGCTTCAGAGAAAAGAGCACTCTTCTACTCTACTGTGTTTCCTGTAGGGCCAGAACAGTTAGCTTGCTCAGAACAAAAGAACTGTGCTTCCTACACACACGGGCCATAACTAGGTCAACTCTGTTTAGGAAACTGACAAGAACAGTAGCTCCTCTTCAGTCCAATACACTGTACTTGCGGGGAACAGACGCAAGTGCTATTTGCACTGTGTATGGCAATTGGAGCACAATAGTGACTCGTCTTACCAGAAAACAACTCTTGCTCGTAGGACAAAAAACTGCATGTGACTCAACTCCATTTAGGTCTGGGAAACAAATGCTAGCTCCCTTTCAAGAAACACACTCTGCTTTTGAGAGAAGAGCAATCTTCTACTCTACTGTGTTTCCTATGGGGTCCAAACAGTGAGATTGCTCAGAACAAAAGAACTGTGCTTCCTACACACGGGATATATCTCGTTCAACTCTGCTTAGGAAACTGACAAGAACAGTAGATTCTCTTCAGTCCAATACACTGTACTTGCTGGGAACAGACGCGAGTACTATTTGCACGGTGTATGACCATGGAAGCGCAATAGTGACTTTCCTTACCAGAAAACAACTCTTGCTCGTAGGACCAGAACCTGCATGTGATTCAACTCCATTTAGGACTGGGAAACAAACGCTACCTCGCCTTACAAGAAACACACTCTGCTTTAGAGAAAGAAGCACTCTTCTACTCTACTGTGTTTCCTACAGGGCCAGAACAGTGAGCTTGCTCAGAACAAAAGAAGTGTGCTTCCTACACACAAGGCCATATCTAGTTCAACTCTGCTTATGAACCTGACAAGAACAGTAGATCCTCTTTAGTCCAATACACTGTACTGGTGGGAACAGACGCCAGTGCTATTTGCACTGTGTATGACAATGGGAGCACAATAGTGACTCTTCTTACCAGAAAACAACTCTTGCTCACAGGACCAGAAACTGCATGTGATTCAACTCCATTTAGGACTGGGAAAGAAATGCTAGCAAGCCTTACATGAAACACACTCTGCTTTTGAGAAAAGAGCACTCATCTACTCTACTGTGTTTCCTATGGGGTCCGAACAGTGAGCTTGCTCAGAACAAAAGAACTGTGCTTCCTACACACACGGGCCATATCTAGTTCAACTCTGCTTAGGAAACTGACAAGAATAGTACCTCCTCTTCAGTCCAATCACTGTACTTGCTGGGAACCTACGGGAGACCTATTTGCACTGTGTATGGCAATGGGAGCGCAATAGTGACTTTCCTTACCAGAAAACAACTCTTGCTCGTAGGACCAGAAACTGCATGAGACTCAACTCCATTTAGGACTGGGAAACAAAGGCTAGCTCGCCTTACAAGAAACACACTCTGCTTTTGAGAAAAGAGCACTCTTCTAGTCTACTGTGTTTCCTATAGAGCCAGAACAGTGAGTTTCCTCAGAACAAAAGAACTGTGCTTCCTGCACACAGGGGCCATATCTATTCAATTCTGCTTAGGAAACTGACAAGAACAGTAGATCCTCTTCAGTCCATACACTGTACATGCTGGGAACAGATGCCAGTACTATTTGCTCTGTGTAAGACAATGAGAGCGCAATAGTGACTCTTCTTACCAGAAAACAACTCTTGCTCGTAGGACCAGAAACTGCATGTCATTCAACTCCATTTAGGACTGGGAAACAAACGCTAGCTTGCCTTACAAGAAACACTCTCTGCTTTAGAGAAAAGAGCACACTTCTACTCTACTGTGTTTCCTATAGGGCCAGAACAGTGAGCTTGCCCAGAACAAAAGAACTGTGCTTCCTACACACGGGCCATATCTAGTTCAACTCTGCTTAGGAAACTGACAAGAACAGTAGCTCCTCTTCAGTTCAATACACTGTACTTGCTGGGAACAGATGCGAGTGCTATTTGCACTGTGTATGGCAATGGGAGTGTAATACTGACTTTCTTCCCCAAAAAACAACTCTTGCTCGTAAGACCAGAAACTGCATGTGATTCAACTCCATTTAGGACTGGGAAACAAATGCTAGCTCGCCTTACATGAAACACATTCTGCTTTTGAGAAAAGAGCACTCTTCTACTCTACTCTGTTTCCTATGGGGTCCGAACAGTGAGCTTGCTCAGAACAAAGGAACTGTGCTTCCTACACGAACGGGCCATATCTAGTTCAACTCTGCTTAGGAAACTGACAAGAACACTAGGTCCTCTTCATTCCGATACACTGTACTTGCTGGGAACAGACGCGAGTGCTATTTGCACTGTGTATGGCAATGGGAGCGCAATAGTGACTTTCCTTACCAGAAAACAACTCTTGCTCGTAGGACCAGAAACTGCATGTGATTCAACTCCATTTAGGACTGGGAAACAAACGCTAGCTCGCCTTACAAGAAACACACTCTGCTTTAGAGAAAAGAGCACTCTTCTACTCTACTGTGTTTCCATAGGGCCAGAAGAGTGAGCTTGCTCAGAACAAAAGAACTGTGCTTCCTACACACCGGCCATATCTAGTTCAACTCTGCTTAGGAAACTGACAAAAACAGTAGCTCCTCTTCAGTCCGATACACTGTACTTGCTGGGAACAGACGCGAGTGCTATTTGCTCTGTGGATGGCAACGGGAGCGCAATAGTGACTTTCCTTACCAGAAAACAACTCTTGCTCGTAGGACCAGAAACTGCATGTGATTCAACTCCATTTAGGACTGGGAAACAAATGCTAGCAAGCCTTACATGAAACACACTCTGCTTTTGAGAAAAGAGCACTCTTCTACTCTACTGTGTTTCATATGGGGTCCGAACAGTGAGCTTGCTCAGAACAAAAGAACTGTGCTTCCTACACACACGGGCCATATCTAGTTCAATTCTGCTTAGGAAACTGACAAGAACAGTAGCTCCACTTCAGTCCTATACACTGTACTTGCGGGGAACAGACGCCAGTTCTATTTGCACTGTGTATGGCAATTGGAGCATAATAGTGACTCGTCTTACCAGAAAACAAATCTTGCTCGTAGGACAAAAAACTGCATGTGACTCAACTCCATTTAGGACTGGGAAACAAACGCTAGCTCGCCTTACAAGAAACACACTCTGCTTTTGAGAAAACAGCACTCTTCAATTCTACTTTGTTTCCGATGTGTTCCTAACAGTGAGCTTGCTCAGAACAAAAAAACTGTGCTTCCTACACACAGGGCCATATCTAGTTCAACTCTGCTTAGAAACCTGACAAGAACAGTAGATCCTCTTCAGTCCAATACACTGTAGTTGCTGGGAACAGACGCCAGTGCTATTTGTCCTGTGTATGGCAATTGCAGTGCAACAATGACTCTTCTTACCATAAAACAACTCTTGTTCATAGGCCCAGAAACTGCATATGATTCAACTCCATTTATGACTGAGAAACAAATGCTAGCTCGCCTTACATGAAATACACTCTACTTTTGAGAAAAGAGCACTCTTCTACTCTACTGTGTTTCCTATGTGGTCCAAACAGTGAGCTTGCTCAGAACAAAAGAACTGTGCTTCCTACACACACGGGCCAAATCTCGTTCTACTCTGCTTAGGAAACTGTCAAGAACAGTAGCTCCTCTTCAGTCCGATACACTGTACTTGCTGGGAACAGACGCGAGTGCTACTTGCACTGTGTATGGCAATGGGAGCGCAATAGTGACTTTCATTTCCAGAAAACAACTCTTGCTCGTAGGATCAGAAACTGCATGTGATTCAACTCCATTTAGGACTGGGAAACAAATGCTAGCTCGCATTACAAGAAACACACTCTCCTTTAGAGAAAAGAGCACTCTTCTACTCTACTGTGTTTCCTATGGGGTCTGAACAGTGAGCTTGCTCAGAACAAAAAAACTGTGATTCCTACACACACAGCCATATCTAGTTCAAATCTGCTTATAAACCTGACAAGAACAGTAGCTCCTATGCAGTCCAATACACTGTACTTGCTGGGAACAGACGCGAGTGCTATTTGTAATGTGTATGGCAATGAGAGTGCAATAGTGACTTTCTTTCCAAGAAAACAACTCTTGCTCGTAGGACCAGAAACTGCATGGGATTCAACTCCATTTAGGACTAGGAAACAAACACGAGCTCGCCTTACAAGAAACACACTCTGCTTTAGAGAAAAGAGCACTCTTCTACTCTACTGTGTTTCCTATAGGGCCAGAACAGTGAGCTTGCTCAGAACAAGAGAACTGTGCTTCCTACACACACAGGCCATATCTCGTTCAACTCTGCTTAGGAAACTGACAAGAACAGTAGCTCCTCTTCAGTCCAATACACTGTACTTGCTGGAACAGACGCGAGTGCTATTTGCACTGTGTATGGCAATGGGAGCGCTATAGTGACTTTCCTTACCAGAAAACAACCCTTGCTCGTAGGACCAGAAACTGCATGTGATTCAACTCCATTTAGGACTGGGAAACAAACGCTAACTCGCCTTACAAGAAACACACTCTGCTTTTGAGAAAAGAGCACTCTTCGACTCTACTTTGTTTCTTATAGGGCCAGAACAGTGAGCTTGCTCAGAACAAAAGAACTGTGCTTCCTTCACACGGGATATATCTAGTTCAACTCTGCTTAGGAAACTGACAAGAACAGTAGCTCCACTTCAGTCCGATACACTGTAATTGCTGGGAACAGACGCGAGTGCTATTTGTAATATGTATGGCAATGGGAGCACAATAGTGACTTTCCTTACAAGAAAACAACTCTTGCTCATAGGACCAGAAACTGCATGTGATTCAACTCCATTTAGGACTAGGAAACAAATGCTAGATCGCCTTATAGGAAACACACTCTGCTTTTGAGAAAAGAGCACTCTTCTTCTCTACTGTGTTTCCTATGGGGTCCAAACAGTGAGCTTGCTCAGAACAAAAGAACTGTGCTTCCTACACACACGGGCCATATCTCGTTCTACTCTGCTTAGGAAACTGTCAAGAACAGTAGCTCCTCTTCAGTCCGATACACTGTACTTGCTGGGAACAGACGCGAGTGCTATTTGCACTGTGTATAGCAATGGGAGCGCAATAGTGACTTCCTTACCAGAAAACAACTCTTGCTCGTAGGACCAGAAACTGCATGTGATTCAACTCCACTTAGGACTGGGAAACAAACACTAGCTCGCCTTCCAAGAAACACACTCTGCTTTTGAGAAAAGAGCACTCTTCTACTCTACTGTGTTTCCTATAGGGCCAGAACAGTGAGCTTGCTCAGAACAAAAGAACTGTGCTTCCTACAGACACGGACCATATCTAGTTCAAATCTGCTTAGGAAACTGACAAGAACAGTAGCTCCTCTTCAGTCCAATACACATACTTGCTGGGAACAGACGCGAGTGCTATTTGCAGTGTGTATGGCAATTGTAGCATAATAGTGACTCTTCTTACCACAAAACAACTTTTGCTCGTAGGACCAGAAACTGCATGTGATATAACTCCATTTAGGACTGGGAAACAAACGCTACAACGCCTTACAAGAAACACACTCTGCTTTAGAGAAAAGAGCACTCTTCTACTCTGCTGTGTTTCCTATAGTGCCAGTACAGTGAGCTTGCTCAGAACAAAAGAACTGTGCTTCCTTCACACACGGGCCATATCTAGTTCAGTGCTGCTTAGGAAACTGACAAGAACAGTAGCTCCTCTTCAGTCCAATACACTGTACTTGCTGGGAACAGACGCGAGTGCTATTTGCACTGTTTATGGCAATGGGAGCGCAATAGTGACTTTCCTTACCAGAAAACAACTCTTGCTCGTAGGACCAGAAACTGCATGTGATTCAACTCCATTTAGGACTGGGAAACAAACGCTAGCTCGCCTTACAAGAAACACACTCTGCTTTTGAGAAAAGAGCACTCTTCTACTCTACTGAGTTTCCTATATGACCAGTACAGCGAGCTTGCTCAGAACAAAAGAACTTTGCTTCCTACACACATGGCCATATCCAGTTCAATTCTGCTTAGGAAACAGACAAGAACAGTAGCTCCTCTTCAGTCCAATACACTCTACATGCTGGGAACAGACGCCAGTGCTATTTGCCCTGTGTATGACAATAGGAGCACAATAGTGACTCTTCTTACCAGAAAACAACTCTTGCTCGTAGGACCAGAAACTGCATGGGATTCAACTCCATTTAGGACTGGGAAACAAACGCTACCTCGCCTTACAAGAAACACACTCTGCTTTTGATAAAAGAGCACTCTTCTACTCTACTGTGTTTCCCATAGGGCCAGAACAGTGAGCTTGCTCAGGACAAAAGAACTGTGCTTCCTACACACACGGGCCATATCTAGTTCAACTCTGCTTAGGAACTGACGAGAACAGTAGCTCCTCTTCAGTCCAATACACTGTACTTGCTGGGAATAGACGCGAGTGCTATTTGCACTTTGTATGGAAATGGGAGTGCAATAGTGACTTTCCTTACCAGAAAACAACTCTTGCTCATTGGACCAAAAACTGCATGGGATTCAACTCCATTTAGGACTGGGAAACAAACGCTAGCTCGCCTTACAAGAAACACACTCTGCTTTTGCGAAAAGAGCACTCTTCTACTCTGCTGTGTTTCCTATAGTGCCAGTACAGTGAGCTTGCTCAGAACAAAAGAACTGTGCTTCTTCACACACGGGCCATATCTAGTTCAATTCTGCTTAGGAAACTGACAAGAACAGTAGATCCTCTTCAGTCCAATACACTTAACTTGCTGGGAACAGACGCCAGTGCTCTTTGCACTGTGTATGACAATTGGAGAGTAATAGTGACTCTTCTTACCAGAAAACAACTCTTGCTCGTAGGACCAGAAACTGCATGTGATTCAACTCCATTTAGGACTGGGAAACAAACGCTAGCTTGCCTTACAAGAAACACACTCGGCTTTTGAGAAAAGAGCACTCATCTACTCTACTGTGTTTCCTATGGGGTCCGAACAGTGAGCTTGCTCAGAACAAAAGAACTTTGCTTCCTACACACATGGCCATATCCAGTTCAATTCTGCTTAGGAAACAGACAAGAACAGTAGCTCCTCTTCAGTCCAATACACTCTACATGCTGGGAACAGACGCCAGTGCTATTTGCCCTGTGTATGACAATTGGAGCACAATAGTGTCTCTTCATACCAGAAAACAACTCTTGCTCGTAGGACCAGAATCTGCATGGGATTCAACTCCATTTAGGACTGGGAAACAAACACTAGCTCGCCTTCCAAGAAACACACTCTGCTTTTGAGAAAAGAGCACTCTTCTACTGTACTGTGTTTCCTATAGGGCCAGAACAGTGAGCTTGCTCAGAACAAAAGAACTGTGCTTCCTACAGACACGGACCATATCTAGTTCAAATCTGCTTAGGAAACTGACAAGAACAGTAGCTCCTCTTCAGTCCAATACACATACTTGCTGGGAACAGACGCGAGTGCTATTTGCAGTGTGTATGGCAATTGTAGCATAATAGTGACTCTTCTTACCACAAAACAACTTTTGCTCGTAGGACCAGAAACTGCATGTGATATAACTCCATTTAGGACTGGGAAACAAACGCTACAACGCCTTACAAGAAACACACTCTGCTTTAGAGAAAAGAGCACTCTTCTACTCTGCTGTGTTTCCTATAGTGCCAGTACAGTGAGCTTGCTCAGAACAAAAGAACTGTGCTTCCTTCACACACGGGCCATATCTAGTTCAGTGCTGCTTAGGAAACTGACAAGAACAGTAGCTCCTCTTCAGTCCAATACACTGTACTTGCTGGGAACAGACGCGAGTGCTATTTGCACTGTTTATGGCAATGGGAGCGCAATAGTGACTTTCCTTACCAGAAAACAACTCTTGCTCGTAGGACCAGAAACTGCATGTGATTCAACTCCATTTAGGACTGGGAAACAAACGCTAGCTCGCCTTACGAGAAACACACTCTGCTTTTGAGAAAAGAGCACTCTTCTACTCTACTGAGTTTCCTATATGACCAGTACAGCGAGCTTGCTCAGAACAAAAGAACTGTGCCTCCTACACGCATGGCCATATCCAGTTCAATTCTGCTTAGGAAACTGACAAGAACAGTAGCTCCTCTTCAGTCCAATACACTCTACATGCTGGGAAAAGACGCCAGTGCTATTTGCCCTGTGTATGACAATGGGAGCACAATAGTGTCTCTTCTTACCAGAAAAAAACTCTTGCTCGTAGGACCAGAAACTGCATGGGATTCAACTCCATTTAGGACTGGTAAACAAACGCTACCTCGCCTTACAAGAAACACACTCTGCTTTTGAGAAAAGAGCACTCTTCTACTCTACTGTGTTTCCCATAGGGCCAGAACAGTGAGCTTGCTCAGGACAAAAGAACTGTGCTTCCTACACACACGGGCCATATCTAGTTCAACTCTGCTTAGGAACTGACGAGAACAGTAGCTCCTCTTCAGTCCAATACACTGTACTTGCTGGGAATAGACGCGAGTGCTACTTGCACTTTGTATGGAAATGGGAGTGCAATAGTGACTCTTCTTACCAGAAAACAACTCTTGCTCATTGGACCAAAAACTGCATGGGATTCAACTCCATTTAGGACTGGGAAACAAACGCTAGCTCGCCTTACAAGAAACACACTCTGCTTTTGCGAAAAGAGCACTCTTCTACTCTGCTGTGTTTCCTACAGTGCCAGTACAGTGAGCTTGCTCAGAACAAAAGAACTGTGCTTCTTCACACACGGGCCATATCTAGTTCAATTCTGCTTAGGAAACTGACAAGAACAGTAGCTCCTCTTCAGTCCAATACACTGTACTTGCTGGGAACAGACGCCAGTGCTCTTTGCACTGTGTATGACAATGGGAGAGTAATAGTGACTCTTCTTACCAGAAAACAACTCTTGCTCGTAGGACCAGAAACTGCATGTGAGTCAACTCCATTTAGGACTGGGAAACAAACGCTAGCTCGCCTTATAAGAAACACACTCGGCTTTTGAGAAAAGAGCACTCTTCTACTCTACTGTGTTTCCTATGGGGTCCGAACAGTGAGCTTGCTCAGAACAAAAGAACTGTGCTTCCTACACACATGGCAATATCCAGTTCAATTCTGCTTAGGAAACAGACAAGAACAGTAGCTCCTCTTCAGTCCAATACACTCTACATGCTGGGAACAGACGCCAGTGCTATTTGCCCTGTGTATGACAATAGGAGCACAATAGTGACTCTTCTTACCAGAAAACAACTCTTGCTCGTAGGAACAGAAACTGCATGGGATTCAACTCCATTTAGGACTGGGAAACAAACGCTACCTCGCCTTACAAGAAACACACTCTGCTTTTGAGAAAAGAGCACTCTTCTACTCTACTGTGTTTCCCATAGGGCCAGAACAGTGAGCTTGCTCAGAACAAAAGAACTGTGCTTCCTACAGACACGGACCATATCTAGTTCAAATCTGCTTAGGAAACTGACAAGAACAGTAGCTCCTCTTCAGTCCAATACACATACTTGCTGGGAACAGACGCGAGTGCTATTTGCAGTGTGTATGGCAATTGTAGCATAATAGTGACTCTTCTTACCACAAAACAACTTTTGCTCGTAGGACCAGAAACTGCATGTGATATAACTCCATTTAGGACTGGGAAACAAACGCTACAACGCCTTACAAGAAACACACTCTGCTTTAGAGAAAAGAGCACTCTTCTACTCTGCTGTGTTTCCTATAGTGCCAGTACAGTGAGCTTGCTCAGAACAAAAGAACTGTGCTTCCTTCACACACGGGCCATATCTAGTTCAGTGCTGCTTAGGAAACTGACAAGAACAGTAGCTCCTCTTCAGTCCAATACACTGTACTTGCTGGGAACAGACGCGAGTGCTATTTGCACTGTTTATGGCAATGGGAGCGCAATAGTGACTTTCCTTACCAGAAAACAACTCTTGCTCGTAGGACCAGAAACTGCATGTGATTCAACTCCATTTAGGACTGGGAAACAAACGCTAGCTCGCCTTACAAGAAACACACTCTGCTTTTGAGAAAAGAGCACTCTTCTACTCTACTGAGTTTCCTATATGACCAGTACAGCGAGCTTGCTCAGAACAAAAGAACTTTGCTTCCTACACACATGGCCATATCCAGTTCAATTCTGCTTAGGAAACAGACAAGAACAGTAGCTCCTCTTCAGTCCAATACACTCTACATGCTGGGAACAGACGCCAGTGCTATTTGCCCTGTGTATGACAATAGGAGCACAATAGTGACTCTTCTTACCAGAAAACAACTCTTGCTCGTAGGACCAGAAACTGCATGGGATTCAACTCCATTTAGGACTGGGAAACAAACGCTACCTCGCCTTACAAGAAACACACTCTGCTTTTGATAAAAGAGCACTCTTCTACTCTACTGTGTTTCCCATAGGGCCAGAACAGTGAGCTTGCTCAGGACAAAAGAACTGTGCTTCCTACACACACGGGCCATATCTAGTTCAACTCTGCTTAGGAACTGACGAGAACAGTAGCTCCTCTTCAGTCCAATACACTGTACTTGCTGGGAATAGACGCGAGTGCTATTTGCACTTTGTATGGAAATGGGAGTGCAATAGTGACTTTCCTTACCAGAAAACAACTCTTGCTCATTGGACCAAAAACTGCATGGGATTCAACTCCATTTAGGACTGGGAAACAAACACTAGCTCGCCTTCCAAGAAACACACTCTGCTTTTGCGAAAAGAGCACTCTTCTACTGTACTGTGTTTCCTATAGGGCCAGAACAGTGAGCTTGCTCAGAACAAAAGAACTGTGCTTCCTACAGACACGGACCATATCTAGTTCAAATCTGCTTAGGAAACTGACAAGAACAGTAGCTCCTCTTCAGTCCAATACACATACTTGCTGGGAACAGACGCGAGTGCTATTTGCAGTGTGTATGGCAATTGTAGCATAATAGTGACTCTTCTTACCACAAAACAACTTTTGCTCGTAGGACCAGAAACTGCATGTGATATAACTCCATTTAGGACTGGGAAACAAACGCTACAACGCCTTACAAGAAACACACTCTGCTTTAGAGAAAAGAGCACTCTTCTACTCTGCTGTGTTTCCTATAGTGCCAGTACAGTGAGCTTGCTCAGAACAAAAGAACTGTGCTTCCTTCACACACGGGCCATATCTAGTTCAGTGCTGCTTAGGAAACTGACAAGAACAGTAGCTCCTCTTCAGTCCAATACACTGTACTTGCTGGGAACAGACGCGAGTGCTATTTGCACTGTTTATGGCAATGGGAGCGCAATAGTGACTTTCCTTACCAGAAAACAACTCTTGCTCGTAGGACCAGAAACTGCATGTGATTCAACTCCATTTAGGACTAGGAAACAAACGCTAGCTCGCCTTACGAGAAACACACTCTGCTTTTGAGAAAAGAGCACTCTTCTACTCTACTGAGTTTCCTATATGACCAGTACAGCGAGCTTGCTCAGAACAAAAGAACTGTGCCTCCTACACGCATGGCCATATCCAGTTCAATTCTGCTTAGGAAACTGACAAGAACAGTAGCTCCTCTTCAGTCCAATACACTCTACATGCTGGGAAAAGACGCCAGTGCTATTTGCCCTGTGTATGACAATGGGAGCACAATAGTGTCTCTTCTTACCAGAAAAAAACTCTTGCTCGTAGGACCAGAAACTGCATGGGATTCAACTCCATTTAGGACTGGTAAACAAACGCTACCTCGCCTTACAAGAAACACACTCTGCTTTTGAGAAAAGAGCACTCTTCTACTCTACTGTGTTTCCCATAGGGCCAGAACAGTGAGCTTGCTCAGGACAAAAGAACTGTGCTTCCTACACACACGGGCCATATCTAGTTCAACTCTGCTTAGGAACTGACGAGAACAGTAGCTCCTCTTCAGTCCAATACACTGTACTTGCTGGGAATAGACGCGAGTGCTACTTGCACTTTGTATGGAAATGGGAGTGCAATAGTGACTCTTCTTACCAGAAAACAACTCTTGCTCATTGGACCAAAAACTGCATGGGATTCAACTCCATTTAGGACTGGGAAACAAACGCTAGCTCGCCTTACAAGAAACACACTCTGCTTTTGCGAAAAGAGCACTCTTCTACTCTGCTGTGTTTCCTACAGTGCCAGTACAGTGAGCTTGCTCAGAACAAAAGAACTGTGCTTCTTCACACACGGGCCATATCTAGTTCAATTCTGCTTAGGAAACTGACAAGAACAGTAGCTCCTCTTCAGTCCAATACACTGTACTTGCTGGGAACAGACGCCAGTGCTCTTTGCACTGTGTATGACAATGGGAGAGTAATAGTGACTCTTCTTACCAGAAAACAACTCTTGCTCGTAGGACCAGAAACTGCATGTGAGTCAACTCCATTTAGGACTGGGAAACAAACGCTAGCTCGCCTTATAAGAAACACACTCGGCTTTTGAGAAAAGAGCACTCTTCTACTCTACTGTGTTTCCTATGGGGTCCGAACAGTGAGCTTGCTCAGAACAAAAGAACTGTGCTTCCTACACACATGGCAATATCCAGTTCAATTCTGCTTAGGAAACAGACAAGAACAGTAGCTCCTCTTCAGTCCAATACACTCTACATGCTGGGAACAGACGCCAGTGCTATTTGCCCTGTGTATGACAATAGGAGCACAATAGTGACTCTTCTTACCAGAAAACAACTCTTGCTCGTAGGAACAGAAACTGCATGGGATTCAACTCCATTTAGGACTGGGAAACAAACGCTACCTCGCCTTACAAGAAACACACTCTGCTTTTGATAAAAGAGCACTCTTCTACTCTACTGTGTTTCCCATAGGGCCAGAACAGTGAGCTTGCTCAGGACAAAAGAACTGTGCTTCCTACACACACGGGCCATATCTAGTTCAACTCTGCTTAGGAACTGACGAGAAAAGTAGCTCCTCTTCAGTCCAATACACTGTACTTGCTGGGAATAGACGCGAGAGCTATTTGCACTTTGTATGGAAATGGGAGTGCAATAGTGACTTTCCTTACCAGAAAACAACTCTTGCTCATTGGACCAAAAACTGCATGGGATTCAACTCCATTTAGGACTGGGAAACAAACGCTAGCTCGCCTTACAAGAAACACACTCTGCTTTTGCGAAAAGAGCACTCTTCTACTCTGCTGTGTTTCCTATAGTGCCAGTACAGTGAGCTTGCTCAGAACAAAAGAACTGTGCTTCTTCACACACGGGCCATATCTAGTTCAATTCTGCTTAGGAAACTGACAAGAACAGTAGATCCTCTTCAGTCCAATACACTGTACTTGCTGGGAACAGACGCC
Organism: Peromyscus eremicus; assembly: GCF_949786415.1. Taxonomy (NCBI): domain Eukaryota; kingdom Metazoa; phylum Chordata; class Mammalia; order Rodentia; family Cricetidae; genus Peromyscus; species Peromyscus eremicus. The sequence goes on along the minus strand of NW_026737466.1, from coordinate 21,443 downwards.
AGTGCTCTTTGCACTGTGTATGACAATTGGAGAGTAATAGTGACTCTTCTTACCAGAAAACAACTCTTGCTCGTAGGACCAGAAACTGCATGTGATTCAACTCCATTTAGGACTGGGAAACAAACGCTAGCTTGCCTTACAAGAAACACACTCGGCTTTTGAGAAAAGAGCACTCATCTACTCTACTGTGTTTCCTATGGGGTCCGAACAGTGAGCTTGCTCAGAACAAAAGAACTTTGCTTCCTACACACATGGCCATATCCAGTTCAATTCTGCTTAGGAAACAGACAAGAACAGTAGCTCCTCTTCAGTCCAATACACTCTACATGCTGGGAACAGACGCCAGTGCTATTTGCCCTGTGTATGACAATTGGAGCACAATAGTGTCTCTTCATACCAGAAAACAACTCTTGCTCGTAGGACCAAAAACTGCAAGTGACTCAACTTTATTTCGGGCTGGGATACAAACGTTAGCTTGCCTTACAAGAAACACACTCTGCTTTTGAGAAAAGAGCACTCATCTACTCTACTGTGTTTCCCATGGGTTCCGAACAGTGAGCTTGCTAAGAACAAAAGAACTGTGGCTTCCTACACACAGGGGCCATATCTAGTTCAACTATGCTTAGGAAACTGACAAGAACAGTAGCTCCTCTTCAGTCCAATACACTGTACTTGCTGGGAAGCGACGCGAGTGCTATTTGCACTGTGTATGGCAATGGGAGCGCTATAGTGACTTTCCTTACCAGAAAACAACTCTTGCTCGTAAGACCAAAAACTGCATGTGATTCAACTCCATTTAGGACTGGGAAACAAAATGCTTGCTCGCCTTTCAATAACACACTCTGCTTTTGAGAAAAGGGCACTCTTCTACTCTACTGTGTTTCCTATGTGGTCCGAACAGTGAGCTTGCTCAAAACAAAAGAACTGTGCTTCCTACACACCGGGGACATATCTAGTTCAACTCTGCTTAGGAAACTGACAAGAACAGAGGATCCTCTTTAGTCCAATACACTGTACTTGCTGGGAACAGACGCGAGTGCTATTTGCACTGTGTATGGGAATGGGAGCGCAATAGTGACTCTTCTTACCAGAAAACAACTCTTGCTCTTAGGACCAGAAACTGCATGTGATTCAACTCCATTTAGGACTGGCAAGCAAATGCTAGCTCGCCTAACAATAAACACACTCTGCTTTTGAGAAAGAGCACTCTTCTACTCTATTGTGTTTCCTATGGGGTCCAAACAGTGAGCTTGCTCAGAACAAAAGAACTGTGCTTCCTACACACATGGCCATATCTAGATCAATTCTGCTTATGAAACTGACAAGAACAGTAGATACTCTTCAGTCCAATACACTGTACATGCTGGGAACCGACACCAGTGCTATTTGCCCTGTGTATGACAATGGGAGTGCAATAGTAACAATTCTTACCATAAAACAATTCTTGCTCGTAGGACCAAAAACTGCAAGTGACTCAACTTTATTTAGGGCTGGGAAACAAACGTTAGCTTGCCTTACAAGAAACACACTCTGCTTTTGAGAAAAGAGCACTCCTCTACTCTACTGTGTTTCCCATGGGTTCCGAAAAGTGAGCTTGCTCAGAACAAAAGAACTGTGCTTTCTACACACAGGGGCCATATCTAGTTCAACTATGCTTAGGAAACTGACAAGAACAGTAGCTCCTCTTCAGTCCAATACACTTGTACTTGCTGGGAAGAGACGCGAGTGCTATTTGCACTGTGTATGGCAATGGGAGCGCTATAGTGACTTTCCTTACCAGAAAACAACTCTTGCTCGTAGGACCAGAAACTGCATGTGATTCAACTCCATTTAGGACTGGGAAACAAACGCTAGCTCGCCTTACAAGAAACACACTCTGCTTTTGCGAAAAGAGCACTCTTCTACTCTGCTGTGTTTCCTACAGTGCCAGTACAGTGAGCTTGCTCAGAACAAAAGAACTGTGCTTCTTCACACACGGGCCATATCTAGTTCAATTCTGCTTAGGAAACTGACAAGAACAGTAGCTCCTCTTCAGTCCAATACACTGTACTTGCTGGGAACAGACGCCAGTGCTCTTTGCACTGTGTATGACAATGGGAGAGTAATAGTGACTCTTCTTACCAGAAAACAACTCTTGCTCGTAGGACCAGAAACTGCATGTGATTCAACTCCATTTAGGACTGGGAAACAAACGCTAGCTCGCCTTACAAGAAACACACTCGGCTTTTGAGAAAAGAGCACTCTTCTACTCTACTGTGTTTCCTATGGGGTCCGAACAGTGAGCTTGCTCAGAACAAAAGAACTGTGCTTCCTACACACATGGCAATATCCAGTTCAATTCTGCTTAGGAAACAGACAAGAACAGTAGCTCCTCTTCAGTCCAATACACTCTACATGCTGGGAACAGACGCCAGTACTATTTGCCCTGTGTATGACAATAGGAGCACAATAGTGACTCTTCTTACCAGAAAACAACTCTTGCTCGTAGGACCAGAAACTGCATGGGATTCAACTCCATTTAGGACTGGGAAACAAACGCTACCTCGCCTTACAAGAAACACACTCTGCTTTTGATAAAAGAGCACTCTTCTACTCTACTGTGTTTCCCATAGGGCCAGAACAGTGAGCTTGCTCAGGACAAAAGAACTGTGCTTCCTACACACACGGGCCATATCTAGTTCAACTCTGCTTAGGAACTGACGAGAACAGTAGCTCCTCTTCAGTCCAATACACTGTACTTGCTGGGAATAGACGCGAGTGCTATTTGCACTTTGTATGGAAATGGGAGTGCAATAGTGACTCTTCTTACCAGAAAACAACTCTTGCTCATTGGACCAAAAACTGCATGGGATTCAACTCCATTTAGGACTGGGAAACAAACGCTAGCTCGCCTTACAAGAAACACACTCTGCTTTTGCGAAAAGAGCACTCTTCTACTCTGCTGTGTTTCCTACAGTGCCAGTACAGTGAGCTTGCTCAGAACAAAAGAACTGTGCTTCTTCACACACGGGCCATATCTAGTTCAATTCTGCTTAGGAAACTGACAAGAACAGTAGCTCCTCTTCAGTCCAATACACTGTACTTGCTGGGAACAGACGCCAGTGCTCTTTGCACTGTGTATGACAATGGGAGAGTAATAGTGACTCTTCTTACCAGAAAACAACTCTTGCTCGTAGGACCAGAAACTGCATGTGATTCAACTCCATTTAGGACTGGGAAACAAACGCTAGCTCGCCTTACAAGAAACACACTCGGCTTTTGAGAAAAGAGCACTCTTCTACTCTACTGTGTTTCCTATGGGGTCCGAACAGTGAGCTTGCTCAGAACAAAAGAACTGTGCTTCCTACACACATGGCAATATCCAGTTCAATTCTGCTTAGGAAACAGACAAGAACAGTAGCTCCTCTTCAGTCCAATACACTCTACATGCTGGGAACAGACGCCAGTGCTATTTGCCCTGTGTATGACAATAGGAGCACAATAGTGACTCTTCTTACCAGAAAACAACTCTTGCTCGTAGGACCAGAAACTGCATGGGATTCAACTCCATTTAGGACTGGGAAACAAACGCTACCTCGCCTTACAAGAAACACACTCTGCTTTTGATAAAAGAGCACTCTTCTACTCTACTGTGTTTCCCATAGGGCCAGAACAGTGAGCTTGCTCAGGACAAAAGAACTGTGCTTCCTACACACACGGGCCATATCTAGTTCAACTCTGCTTAGGAACTGACGAGAACAGTAGCTCCTCTTCAGTCCAATACACTGTACTTGCTGGGAATAGACGCGAGTGCTATTTGCACTTTGTATGGAAATGGGAGTGCAATAGTGACTTTCCTTACCAGAAAACAACTCTTGCTCATTGGACCAAAAACTGCATGGGATTCAACTCCATTTAGGACTGGGAAACAAACGCTAGCTCGCCTTACAAGAAACACACTCTGCTTTTGCGAAAAGAGCACTCTTCTACTCTGCTGTGTTTCCTATAGTGCCAGTACAGTGAGCTTGCTCAGAACAAAAGAACTGTGCTTCTTCACACACGGGCCATATCTAGTTCAATTCTGCTTAGGAAACTGACAAGAACAGTAGATCCTCTTCAGTCCAATACACTGTACTTGCTGGGAACAGACGCCAGTGCTCTTTGCACTGTGTATGACAATTGGAGAGTAATAGTGACTCTTCTTACCAGAAAACAACTCTTGCTCGTAGGACCAGAAACTGCATGTGATTCAACTCCATTTAGGACTGGGAAACAAACGCTAGCTTGCCTTACAAGAAACACACTCGGCTTTTGAGAAAAGAGCACTCATCTACTCTACTGTGTTTCCTATGGGGTCCGAACAGTGAGCTTGCTCAGAACAAAAGAACTTTGCTTCCTACACACATGGCCATATCCAGTTCAATTCTGCTTAGGAAACAGACAAGAACAGTAGCTCCTCTTCAGTCCAATACACTCTACATGCTGGGAACAGACGCCAGTGCTATTTGCCCTGTGTATGACAATTGGAGCACAATAGTGTCTCTTCATACCAGAAAACAACTCTTGCTCGTAGGACCAAAAACTGCAAGTGACTCAACTTTATTTAGGGCTGGGAAACAAACGTTAGCTTGCCTTACAAGAAACACACTCTGCTTTTGAGAAAAGAGCACTCATCTACTCTACTGTGTTTCCCATGGGTTCCGAACAGTGAGCTTGCTAAGAACAAAAGAACTGTGCTTCCTACACACAGGGGCCATATCTAGTTCAACTATGCTTAGGAAACTGACAAGAACAGTAGCTCCTCTTCAGTCCAATACACTGTACTTGCTGGGAAGCGACGCGAGTGCTATTTGCACTGTGTATGGCAATGGGAGCGCTATAGTGACTTTCCTTACCAGAAAACAACTCTTGCTCGTAAGACCAAAAACTGCATGTGATTCAACTCCATTTAGGACTGGGAAACAAATGCTTGCTCGCCTTTCAATAACACACTCTGCTTTTGAGAAAAGGGCACTCTTCTACTCTACTGTGTTTCCTATGTGGTCCGAACAGTGAGCTTGCTCAGAACAAAAGAACTGTGCTTCCTACACACCGGGCACATATCTAGTTCAACTCTGCTTAGGAAACTGACAAGAACAGAGGATCCTCTTTAGTCCAATACACTGTACTTGCTGGGAACAGACGCGAGTGCTATTTGCACTGTGTATGGGAATGGGAGCGCAATAGTGACTCTTCTTACCAGAAAACAACTCTTGCTCTTAGGACCAGAAACTGCATGTGATTCAACTCCATTTAGGACTGGCAAGCAAATGCTAGCTCGCCTAACAATAAACACACTCTGCTTTTGAGAAAAGAGCACTCTTCTACTCTATTGTGTTTCCTATGGGGTCCAAACAGTGAGCTTGCTCAGAACAAAAGAACTGTGCTTCCTACACACATGGCCATATCTAGATCAATTCTGCTTATGAAACTGACAAGAACAGTAGATACTCTTCAGTCCAATACACTGTACATGCTGGGAACCGACACCAGTGCTATTTGCCCTGTGTATGACAATGGGAGTGCAATAGTAACAATTCTTACCATAAAACAATTCTTGCTCGTAGGACCAAAAACTGCAAGTGACTCAACTTTATTTAGGGCTGGGAAACAAACGTTAGCTTGCCTTACAAGAAACACACTCTGCTTTTGAGAAAAGAGCACTCCTCTACTCTACTGTGTTTCCCATGGGTTCCGAAAAGTGAGCTTGCTCAGAACAAAAGAACTGTGCTTTCTACACACAGGGGCCATATCTAGTTCAACTATGCTTAGGAAACTGACAAGAACAGTAGCTCCTCTTCAGTCCAATACACTGTACTTGCTGGGAAGAGACGCGAGTGCTATTTGCACTGTGTATGGCAATGGGAGCGCTATAGTGACTTTCCTTACCAGAAAACAACTCTTGCTCGTAGGACCAGAAACTGCATGTGATTCAACTCCATTTCTGACTGGAAAGCAAATGCTAGCTCGCCTTACTAGAAATACACTCTGCTTTTGAGAAAACGGCACTCTTCTACTCTACTGTGTTTCCTATGGGATCCGAACAGTGAGCTTGCTCAGAACAAAAGTACTGTGCTTCCTACACACACGGGCCATATCTACTTCAACTCCGCTTAGGAAACTGACAAGAACAGCAGCTCCTCTTCAGTCCAATACACTGTACTTGCTTAGAACAGACGCGAGTGCTATTTGCACTGTGTGTGACAATGGGAGCGCAATAGTGACTCTTTTTACCAGAAAACAACTCTTGCTCGAAGGAACAGAAACTGCATGGGATTCAACTCAATTTCTGACTGAGCAACAAACATTAGCTCGCATAACAAGAAACACACTCTGCTTTTGAGAAAAGAGCACTCTTCTACTCAACTGTGTTTCCTATGGAGTCGAACAGTAAGCTTGCTCAGAAAAAAAGAACTGTGCTTCCTACACACCCGGGCCATATCTTGTTCAACTCTGCTTAGGAAACTGACAAGAACAGTAGATCCTCTTCAGTCCAATACACTGTACATGCTGGGAACAGATGCCAGTGCTATTTGCACTGTGTATGACAATGGGACCGCAACAGTGACTCTTCTTACCAGAAAACAACTCTTGCTCGTAGGACCAGAAACTGCATGGGATTCAACTCCATTTAGGACTGGGAAACAAACGCTATCTCGCCTTACAAGAAACACAATCTGCTTTTGAGAAAAGAGCACTCTTCTACTCTACTGTGTTTCCTAAGTGTTCCGAACAGTGAGCTTGTTCAAAACAAAAGAACTGTGCTTCCTACACACACGGGCCATATTTAGTTCAACTCTGCTTAAAAAACTTACAAGAAAAGTAGCTCCTCTTCAGCACAATACACTGTACTTGCTGGGAACAGATGCGAGTGCTATTTGCACTGTGTATCGCAATGTGAGCTCAATAGTGACTTTCCTTACCAGAAAACAACTCTTGCTCGTAGGACCGAAAACTGCACGTGATTCAACTCCATTCAGAACTGGGAAATAAACGCTAGCTTGCCTTACGAGAAACACACTCTGCTTTTGAGAAAAGAGCACTCTTCTACTCTACTGTGTTTCTTATATGGCCAGAACAGTGAGCTTGCTCAGAACAAAAGACCTGTGCTTCCTACACACACGGCCATATCTAGTTCAATTTTACTTAGGAAACTGGCAAGAACAGTAGCTCCTCTTCAGTCCAGTACACTGTACTTGCTGAGAACAGACGCGTGTGCTATTTGCACTGTGTATGGCAATGGGAGCACAACAGTGACATTTCTTACCAGAAAACAAATCTTGTTCGTAGGACCAGAAACTGCATGGGATTCAACTCCATTTCTGACTGGGAAACAAACACTAACTCGCCTTACAAGAAACACACTCTGATTTTGAGAAAAGAGCACTCTTCTACTCTACTTTTTTTCCTGTGTGGTCTGAACAGTGAGCTTGCTCAGAACAAAAGAACTGTGCTTCCTACACACACGGGCCATATCTAGTTCAACTCTGCCTAGGAAACTGACAAGAACAGTAGCTCTTCTTCAGTCCAATACACTGTACTTGCTGGGAACAGACGCTAGTGCTATTTGCACTGTGTATGGCAATGGGAGCTCAATAGTGACTTTCCTCACCAGAAAACAACTCTTGCTCGTAGGACCAAAAACTGCATGTGACATAACTCCATTTAGGACTGGGAAACAAACACTAACTCGCCTTACAAGAAACACACTCGGCTTTTGAGAAAAGAGCACTCTTCTACTCTACTGTGTTTCCTATGGAGTCCGAACAGTGAGCTTGCTCAGAACAAACGAACTGTGCTTCCTACACACATGGGCCATACCTAGTTCAACTCTGCTTAGGAAACTGACAAGAACAGTATCTCCTCTTCAGTCCAATACACTGTACTTGCTGGGAACAGACGCCAGTGCTATTTGCACTGTGTATGGCAAAGGGAGCACAATAGTGTCTCTTCTTACCAGAAAACAACTCTTGCTCGTAGAACCAGAAACTGCATGTGATTCAACTCCATTTAGGACTGGGAAACAAACGCTAGCTCACATTACAAGAAACACACTCTGCTTTTGAGAAAAGAGCACTCTTCTACTCTACGGTGTTTCCTATAATATCAGAACAGTGAGCTTCCTCAGAACAAAAGAACTGTGCTTCCTACACACACGGGCCATATCTAGTTCAACTCTGTTTAGGAAACTGACAAGAACAGTATCTCCTATTCTGTCCAATACACTGTACTTGTTGGGAAGAGAAGCGAGTGCTATTTGCACTGTGTATGGCAATGGGAGTGCAATAGTGACTCTTCTTACCAGAAAACAACTCTTGCTCATACGACCAGAAACTGCATGGGATTCAACTCCATTTAGGACTGGGAAAAAAACGCTAGCTCGCCTTACAAGAAACACACTCTGCTTTTGAGAAAAGAGCACTCTTCTACTCTACTGTGTTTCCTATATGGCCAGAACAGTGAGCTTGCTCAGAAAAAAAAAGAACTGTGCTTCCTACACACACGGGCCATATCTTGTTCAACTCTGATTAGGAAACTGACGAGAACAGGAGCTCCTCTTCAGTCCAATGCACTGTACTTCCTGGGAACAGACGCAAGTACTATTTGCACTTTGTATGGAAATGGGAGCGCAAAAGTGACTTTCCTTACCAGAAAACAACTCTTGCTCATAGGACCAAAAACTTCATGTGATTCAACTCCATTTAGGACTGGGAAACAAACGCTAGCTCACCTTACAAGAAACACACTCTGCTTTTGAGAAAAGAGCACACTTCTACTCTGCTGTGTTTCCTATAGGGCCAGTACAGTGAGCTTGCTCAGAACAAAAGAACTGTGCTTCCTTCACACACGGGATATATCTAGATCAATTCTGCTTAGGAAACTGACAAGAACAGTAGATCCTCTTCAGTCCAATACACTCTACATGCTGGGAACAGACGCCAGGGCTATTTGCCCTGTGTATGACAATGGGAGCAAAATAGTGTCTCTTCTTACCAGAAAACAACTCTTGCTCGTAGGACCAGAAACTGCATGGGATTCAACTCCATTTAGGACTGGGAAACAAACGCTACCTCGCCTTACAAGAAACACACTCTGCTTTTGAGGAAAGAACACTCTTATACTCTACTGTGTTTCCCATAGGGCCAGAACACTGAGCTTGCTCAGAACAAAAGAACTGTGCTTCCTACACACGGGCCATATCTAGTTCAACTCTGCTTAGGAACTGACGAGAACAGTAGCTCCTCTTCAGTCCAATACACTGTACTTGCTGGGAATAGACGCGAGTGCTATTTGCACTTTGTATGGAAATGGGAGTGCAATAGTGACTTTCCTTACAAGAAAACAACTCTTGCTCATTGGACCAAAAACTGCATGTGATTCAACTCCATTTAGGACTGGGAAACAAACGTTAGCTCGCCTTACAAGAAAAACACTCTGCTTTTGAGAAAAGAGCACTCTTCTACTCTGCTGTGTTTCCTATAGTGCCAGTACAGTGAGCTTGCTCAGAACAAAAGAACTGTGCTTCCTTCACACACGGGCCATATCTAGTTTTATTCTGCTTAGGAAACTGACAAGAACAGTAGATCCTCTTCAGTCCAATACACTGTACTTGCTGGGAACAGACGCCAGTGCTATTTGCACTGTGTATGGCAATGGGAGCGCAATAGTGACTCTTCTTACCAGAAAACAATTCTTGCTCGTAGGACCAGAAACTGCATGGGATTCAACTCCATTTAGGACTGGGAAACAAACGCTAGTTCACCTTACAAAAAACACACTCTGCTTTTGAGAAAAGAGCACTCTTCTACTCTACGGTGTTTCCTATAAGGCCAGAACAGTGAGCTTCCTCAGAACAAAAGAACTGTGCTTCCTACACACACGGGCCATATCTAGTTCAACTCTGCTTAGGAAACTGACGAGAACAGTAGCTCCACTTCAGTCCAATACACTGTACTTGCTGGGAACAGATGCGAGTGCTATTTGCACTTTGTATGGAAATGGGAGCGCAATAGTGACTTTCCTTACCAGAAAGCAACTCTTGCTCGTAGAACCAAAAACTGCTTGTGATTCAACTCTATTTAGGACTGGGAAACAAACGCTAGCTCACCTTACAAGAAACACACTCTGCTTTTGAGAAAACAGCACTCTTCTACTCTGCTGTGTTTCCTATAGGGCCAGTACAGTGAGCTTCCTCAAAACAAAAGAACTGTGCTTCCTACACACACGGGCCATATCTAGTTCAACTCTGCTTAGGAAACTGACAAGAACAGTAGGTCCTCTTCAGGCTAATACACTGTACTTGCTGGGAACAGACGCCAGTGCTATTAGCACTGTGTATGCCAATGGAAGCGCAATAGTGACTCTTCTTACAGGAAACAACTCTTGCTCATAGGACCAGAAACTGCATGTGATTCAACTCCATTTAGGACTGGGAAACAAACGCTAGCTCGTCTTACAAGAAACACACTCTGCTTTTGATAAAAGAGCACTCTTCTACTCTACTGTGTTTTCTTTAGGGCCAGAAGAGAGAGCTTGCTCAGAACAAAAGAACTGTGCTTTATACACACAGGGGCCATAACTACTTCAACTGGGCTTAGGAAACTGACAAGAATAGTAGCTCCTCTTCAGTCCAATACACTGTCCTTGCTGGGAACAGATGACAGTGCTATTTGCACTGTGTATGGCAAAGGGAGCACAATAGTGACTTTCCTTACCAGAAAAAAACTCTTGCTCGTAGGACCAAAAACTGCATGTGATTCAACTCCATTTAGGACTGGGAAACAAACGCTAGGTCACCTTACAAGAAACACACTCTGTTTTTGATAAAAGAGCACTCTTCTACTCTACTGTGTTTCCTGTGTTGTCCGAACAGTGAGCTTGCTCAGAACAAAAGAACTATGCTGCCTACACACACAGGCCATATCTAGTTCAACTCTGCTTAGGAAACTGACAAGAACAGTAGATCCTCTTCAGTCCAATACAATGTACATGCTGGGAGCAGACGCGAGTGCTATTTTCACTGTGTATGGCAATGGGAGCTCAATAGTGACTCTTCTTACCAGAAAACAACTCTTGGTTGTAGGACCAGAAACTGCATGGGATTCAACTCCGTTTCTGACTGGGAAACAAACACTAGCTAGCCTTACAAGAAACACACTCTGCTTTTGAAAAAAGAGTACTCTTCTACTCTACTGTGTTTCCCATGGGGTCCGAACAGTGAGCTTGCTCAGAACAAAAGAACTGTGCTTCACACACACGGGCCATATCTAGTTCAACTCTGCTTAGGAAACTGACAAGAACAGTAGATTTCCTTCTGTCCAATACACTGTACTTGCTGGGAACAGACGCGAGTGCTATTTGCACTGTGTATGGCAATGATAGCACAATAGTGACTCTTCTTACCAGAAAACAACTCTTGCTCGTAGGACCAGAAACTGCATGTGATGCAACTCCATTTAGGACTGGGACGCAAACGCTAGCTCGCCTTACAAGAAACACACTCTGCTTTTGAGAAAAGAGCACTCTTCTACTCTACTGTGTTTACTCCAGGGCCAGAACAGTGAGCTTGCTCAGAACAAAAGAACTGTGCTTCCTACACACACGGGCCATATCTAGTTCAACTCTGCTTAGGAAACTGACAAGAACAGTAGATCCTCTTCAGGCCAATACACTGTACATGCTGGGAACAGACGCAAGTGCTATTCGCCCTGTGTATGATAAAGGGAGTGCAATAGTGACTCGTCTTACCAGAAAACAAATCTTGCTCGTAGGAAAAAAAACTGCATGTGACTCAACTCCATTTAGGACTGGGAAACAAACGCTAGCTCGCCTTCCAAGAAACACACTCTGCTTTTGAGAAAAGAGCACTCTTCAATTCTACTTTGTTTCCTATGTGTTCCCAACAGTGAGCTTGCTCAGAACAAAAAAACTGTGCTTCCTACACACACGGCCATATCTAGTTCAACTCTGCTTAGGAACCTGACAAGAACAGTAGATCCTCTTCAGTCCAATACACTGTAGTTGCTGGGAACAGATGCCAGTGCTATTTGTCCTGTGTATGGCAATTGCAGTGCAACAATGACTCTTCTTACCATAAAACAACTCTTGCTCGTAGGCCCAGAAACTGCATATGATTCAACTCCATTTAGGTCTGAGAAACAAATGCTAGCTCGCCTTACATGAAATACACTCTGCTTTTGAGAAAAGAGCACTCTTCTACTCTACTGTGTTTCCCATGGTGTAAGAACAGTGAGCTTGCTCAGAACAAAAGAACTGTGCTTCCTACACACATGGTCCATATCTAGTTCAACTCTGCTTAGGAAACTGACAAGAACAGTAGCTCCTCTTCAGTCCAATACACTGTACTTGCTGGGAACAGACGCGAGTGCTATTTGCACTGTGTATGGCAATGGGAGCACAATAGTGACTTTCCTTACCAGAAAACAACTCTTGCTCATAGGACCGGAAACTGCCTGTGATTGAACTCCATTTAGGACTAGGAAACAAACGCCAGCTCGCCTTACAAGAAACACACTCTGCTTTAGAGAAAAGAGCACTCTTCTACACTTCTGTGATTCCTATGAGGTCCGAACAGTGAGCTTGCTCAGAACAAAAAAACTGTGCTTCCTACACACACCGCCATACTTAGTTCAATTCTGCTTAGGTACCTGACAAGAACAGTAGCTCCTCTTCAGTCCAATACACTGTACTGCTGGAAAGAGACAACAGTGCTATTTGTCCTGTTTATGGCAATGGCAGCGCAATAGTGACTTTCCTTACCAGAAAACAACTCTTGCTCGTAGGACCAGAAACTGCATGGGATTCAACTCCATTTAGGACTGGGAAACAAACGCTAGCTCGCCTTACAAGAAACACACCCTGCTTTTGAGAAAAGAGCACTCTTCTACTCTACTGTGTTTCCTATAGGGACAGAACAGTGAGCTTGCTCAGAACAAAAGAACTGTGCTTCCTACACACACGGGCCATATCTAGTTCAACTCTGCTTAGGAAACTGACAAGAACAGTAGCTCCTCTTAAGTTCAATACACTGTACTTGCTGGGAACAGATGCGAATGCTATTTGCACTGTGTATGGCAATGGGAGTGCAATAGTGACTTTCCTTACCAGAAAAAAACTCTTGCTCGTAGGACCAGAAACTGCATGTGATTCCACTCCATTTAGGACTAGGAAACAAATGCCAGCTCGCCTTAGAAGAAACACACTCTGCTTTAGAGAAAAGAGCCCTCTTCAACTCTTCTGTGATTCCTATGAGGTCCGAACAGTGAGATTGCTCAGAACAAAAAAACTGTGCTTCCTACTCACACCGCCATACTTAGTTCAATTCTGCTTAGGTACCTGACAAGAACAGTAGCTCCTCTTCAGTCCAATACACTGTACTGCTGGAAACAGACAATAGGGCTATTTGTCCTGTGTATGGCAATGGCAGCGCAATAATGACTCTTCTTACCAGAAAACAACTCTTGCTCGTACGACCAGAAACTGCGTATTATTCAACTCCATTTAGAACTGGGAAGCAAACGCTAGATTGCCTTACAAGAAACACTCTCTGCTTTAGAGAAAAGAGCACACTTCGACTCTACTGTGTTTCCTATAGGGCCAGAACAGTGAGCTTGCCCAGAACAAAAGAACTGTGCTTCCTACACACACGGGCAATATCTAGTTCAACTCTGCTTAGGAAACTGACAAGAATAGTAGCTCCTCTTCAGTTCAATACACTGTACTTGCTGGGAACAGATGCGTGTGCTATTTGCACTGTGTATGGCAATGGGAGTGCAATACTGACTTTCTTCCCCAGAAAACAACTCTTGCTATTAGGACCATAAACTGCATGTGTTTCAACTCCATTTACGACTAGGAAACAAATGCTAGAACACCTTACAAGAAACACACTCTGCTTTTGAGAAAAGAGCACTGTTCTACTCTACTGTGTTTCCTATGGGGTCCGAACAGGGAGCTTGCTCAGAACAAAAGAACTGGGCTTCCTACACACATGGACCATATCTAGTTCAACTCTGCTTAGGAAACTGACAAGAACAGTAGCGCCTATTCAGTCCAATACACTGTACTTGCTGGGAACAGACGCGAGTGCTATTTGCACTTTGTATGGCATTTGGAGCGCAATAGTGACTATTCTTACCAGAAAACAACTCTTGCTCGTAGGAACAAAAACTGCATGTGACTCAACTCCATTTAGGACTGGGAAACAAAAGCGAGCTCGCCTTACAAGAAACACACTCTGCTTTAGAGAAAAGAGCACTCTTCTAATCTACTGTGTTTCCTATAGGGCCAGAACAGTGAGCTTGCTCACAACAAGAGAACTGTGCTTCCTCCACACACGGGCCATATCTCGTTCAACTCTGCTTAGGAAACTGACAAGAACAGTAGCTCCTCTTCAGTCCAATACTCTGTACTTGCTGGGTACAGACGCGAGTGCTGTTTGCACTGTGTATGGCAATGGGAGCGCAATAGTGACTTTCATTTCCTGAAAACAACTCTTGCTCGTAGGATCAGAAACTGCATGTGATTCAACTCCATTTAGGACTGGGAAACAAATGCTAGCTCGCATTACAAGAAACACACTCTGCTTTAGAAAAAGAGCACTCTTCTAATCTACTGTGTTTTATATGGGGTCCGAACAGTGAGCTTGCTCAGAACAAAAAAAATATGATTCCTACACACACGGCCATATCTAGTTCAAATCTGCTTATAAACCTGACAAGAACAGTAGCTCCTATTCAGTCCAATACACTGTACTTGCTGGGAACAGACGCGAGTGCTATTTGTAATGTGTATGGCAATGGGAGTGCAATAGTGACTTTCTTTCCCAGAAAACAACTCTTGCTCGTAGGACCAGAAACTGCATGGGATTCAACTCCATTTAGGACTAGGAAACAAACATGAGCTCGCCTTACAAGAAACACACTCTGCTTTAGAGAAAAGAGCACTCTTCTACTCTACTGTGTTTCCTATAGGGCCAGAACAGTGAGCTTGCTCAGAACAAGAGAACTGTGCTTCCTACACACACAGGCCATATCTCGTTCAACTCTGCTTAGGAAACTGACAAGAACAGTAGCTCCTCTTCAGGCAAATACACTGTACTTGCTGGAACAGACACGAGTGCTATTTGCACTGTGTATGGCAATGGGAGCGCTATAGTGACTTTCCTTACCAGAAAACAACCCTTGCTCGTAGGACCAGAAACTGCATGTGATTCAACTCCATTTAGGACTGGGAAACAAACGCTAGCTCGCCTTACAAGAAACACACTCTGCTTTTGAGAAAAGAGCACTCTTCTACTCTACTGTGTTTCGTATAGGGCTAGAACAGTGAGCTTGCTCAGAACAAAAGAACTGTGCTTCCTTCACACGGGATATATCTAGTTCAACTCTGCTTAGGAAACTGACAAGAATAGTAGCTCCTCTTCAGTCCGATACACTGTAATTGCTGGGAACAGACGCGAGTGCTATTTGTAATATGTATGGCGATGGGAGCACAATAGTGACCTCTTTACCAGAAAACAACTCTTGCTCGTAGGACCAGAAACTGCATGGGATTCAACTCCATTTAGGACTGGGAAACAAACACTAGCTCGCCTTCCAAGAAACACACTCTGCTTTTGAGAAAAGAGCACTCTTCTACTCTACTGTGTTTCCTATAGGGCCAGAACAGTGAGCTTGCTCAGAACATAAGAAATGTGCTTCCTAGACACACGGGCCATATCTTGTTCAACTCTGCTTAGGAAACTGACAAGAACAGTAGCTCCTCCTCAGTCCGATACACTGTACTTGCTGGGAACAGACGTGAGTGCTATTTGCACTGTGGATGGCAATGGGTACACAATAGTGACTTTCCTAACCAGAAAACAACTCTTGCTCGTAGGACCAGAAACTGCATGGGATTCAACTCCATTTAGGACTGGGAAACAAACGCTAGCTCGCCTTACAAGAAACAACTCTGCTTTTGAGAAAACAGCACTCTTCTACTCTACTGTGTTTCCTACACGGTCCCAACAGTGAGCTTGCTCAGAACAAAAGAACTGTGCTTCCTACACACACGGCCATATCTAGTTCAATTCTGCTTAGGAAACTGACAACAACAGTAGATCCTCTTCAGTCCAATACACTGTACATGCTGGGAACATACGCCAGTGCTATTTGCCCTGTGTATGACAATGGGAGCACAATAGTGACTCTTCTTAACAGAAAACAACTCTTGCTCGTAGGACCAGAACCTGCATGGGATTCAACTCCATTTAGTACTGGGAAACAAACGTGAGCTCGCCTTACAAGAAACACACTCTGCTTTAGAGAAAAGAGCACTCTTCTACTCTACTGTGTTTCCTATAGTGCCAGAACAGTGAGCTTGCTCAGAACATTAGAACTGTGCTTCCTAGACACACGGGCCATATCTCGTTCAACTCTGCTTAGGAAACTGACAAGACAAGTAGCTCCTCCTCTGTCCGATACACTGTACTTGCTGGGAACAGACGCGAGTGCTATTTGCACTGTGTATGGCAATGGGAACGCAATAGTGACTTTCCTTACCAGAAAACAACTCTTGCTCGTAGGACCAGAAACTGCATGGGATTCAACTCCATTTAGGACTGGGAAACAAACGCTAGCTCGCCTTACAAGAAACACACTCTGCTTTTGAGGAAAGAGCACTCTTCTACTCTACTGTGCTTCCTAAGGGGTCCAAACAGTGAGCTTGCTCAGAACAAAAGAACTGTGCTTCCTACACACACGGCCATATCTAGTTCAATTCTGCTTAGGAAACTGACAACAACAGTAGATCCTCTTCAGTCCCATACACTGTACATGCTGGGAACATACGCCAGTGCTATTTGCCCTGTGTATGACAATGGGAGCACAATAGTGACTCTTCTTACCAGAAAACAACTCTTGCTCGTAGGACCAGTAACTGCATGTGATTCAACTCCATTTAGGACTAGGAAACAAACACTAGCTCGTCTTACAAGAAACACACTCTGCTTTTGAGAAAATTGCACTCTTCTACTCTACTGTGTTTCCTATAGGGCCAGAACAGTGAGCTTGCTCAGAACAAAAGAACTGTGCTTCCTCCACACACGGGCCATATATAGTTCAACTCTGCATAGGAAACTGACAAGAAAAGTAGGTCCTATTCAGTCCAATACACTGTACTTGCTGGGAACAGACGCGAATGCTATTTGCACTGTGTATGGCAATGGGAGCGCAATAGTGACTTTCCTTACCAGAAAACAACTCTTGCTCGTAGGACCAGAAACTGCATGTGATTCAACTCCATTTAGGACTAGGAAACAAACGCTAGCTCGCCTTACATGAAACACACTCTGCTTTTCATAAAAGAGCACTCTTCTTCTCTACTGTGTTTCCTATGGGGTCCAAACAGTGAGCTTGCTCAGAACAAAAGAACTGTGCTTCCTACACACAGGGCCATATCTCGTTCTACTCTGCTTAGGAAACTGTTAAGAACAGTAGCTCCTCCTCAGTCTGATACACTGTACTTGCTGGGAACAGACGCGAGTGCTATTTGCACTTTGTATGGAAATGGGAGTGCAATAGTGACTTTCCTTACAAGAAAACAACTCTTGCTCATTGGACCAAAAACTGCATGTGATTCAACTCCATTTAGGACTGGGAAACAAACGTTAGCTCGCCTTACAAGAAAAACACTCTGCTTTTGAGAAAAGAGCACTCTTCTACTCTGCTGTGTTTCCTATAGTGCCAGTACAGTGAGCTTGCTCAGAACAAAAGAACTGTGCTTCCTTCACACACGGGCCATATCTAGTTTTATTCTGCTTAGGAAACTGACAAGAACAGTAGATCCTCTTCAGTCCAATACACTGTACTTGCTGGGAACAGACGCCAGTGCTATTTGCACTGTGTATGGCAATGGGAGCGCAATAGTGACTCTTCTTACCAGAAAACAATTCTTGCTCGTAGGACCAGAAACTGCATGGGATTCAACTCCATTTAGGACTGGGAAACAAACGCTAGTTCACCTTACAAAAAACACACTCTGCTTTTGAGAAAAGAGCACTCTTCTACTCTACGGTGTTTCCTATAAGGCCAGAACAGTGAGCTTCCTCAGAACAAAAGAACTGTGCTTCCTACACACACGGGCCATATCTAGTTCAACTCTGCTTAGGAAACTGACGAGAACAGTAGCTCCACTTCAGTCCAATACACTGTACTTGCTGGGAACAGACACGAGTGCTATTTGCACTTTGTATGGAAATGGGAGCGCAATAGTGACTTTCCTTACCAGAAAGCAACTCTTGCTCGTAGAACCAAAAACTGCTTGTGATTCAACTCTATTTAGGACTGGGAAACAAACGCTAGCTCACCTTACAAGAAACACACTCTGCTTTTGAGAAAACAGCACTCTTCTACTCTGCTGTGTTTCCTATAGGGCCAGTACAGTGAGCTTCCTCAAAACAAAAGAACTGTGCTTCCTACACACACGGGCCATATCTAGTTCAACTCTGCTTAGGAAACTGACAAGAACAGTAGGTCCTCTTCAGGCTAATACACTGTACTTGCTGGGAACAGACGCCAGTGCTATTAGCACTGTGTATGCCAATGGAAGCGCAATAGTGACTCTTCTTACAGGAAACAACTCTTGCTCATAGGACCAGAAACTGCATGTGATTCAACTCCATTTAGGACTGGGAAACAAACGCTAGCTCGTCTTACAAGAAACACACTCTGCTTTTGATAAAAGAGCACTCTTCTACTCTACTGTGTTTTCTTTAGGGCCAGAAGAGAGAGCTTGCTCAGAACAAAAGAACTGTGCTTTATACACACAGGGGCCATAACTACTTCAACTGGGCTTAGGAAACTGACAAGAATAGTAGCTCCTCTTCAGTCCAATACACTGTCCTTGCTGGGAACAGATGACAGTGCTATTTGCACTGTGTATGGCAAAGGGAGCACAATAGTGACTTTCCTTACCAGAAAAAAACTCTTGCTCGTAGGACCAAAAACTGCATGTGATTCAACTCCATTTAGGACTGGGAAACAAACGCTAGGTCACCTTACAAGAAACACACTCTGTTTTTGATAAAAGAGCACTCTTCTACTCTACTGTGTTTCCTGTGTTGTCCGAACAGTGAGCTTGCTCAGAACAAAAGAACTATGCTGCCTACACACACAGGCCATATCTAGTTCAACTCTGCTTAGGAAACTGACAAGAACAGTAGATCCTCTTCAGTCCAATACAATGTACATGCTGGGAGCAGACGCGAGTGCTATTTTCACTGTGTATGGCAATGGGAGCTCAATAGTGACTCTTCTTACCAGAAAACAACTCTTGGTTGTAGGACCAGAAACTGCATGGGATTCAACTCCGTTTCTGACTGGGAAACAAACACTAGCTAGCCTTACAAGAAACACACTCTGCTTTTGAAAAAAGAGTACTCTTCTACTCTACTGTGTTTCCCATGGGGTCCGAACAGTGAGCTTGCTCAGAACAAAAGAACTGTGCTTCACACACACGGGCCATATCTAGTTCAACTCTGCTTAGGAAACTGACAAGAACAGTAGATTTCCTTCTGTCCAATACACTGTACTTGCTGGGAACAGACGCGAGTGCTATTTGCACTGTGTATGGCAATGATAGCACAATAGTGACTCTTCTTACCAGAAAACAACTCTTGCTCGTAGGACCAGAAACTGCATGTGATGCAACTCCATTTAGGACTGGGACGCAAACGCTAGCTCGCCTTACAAGAAACACACTCTGCTTTTGAGAAAAGAGCACTCTTCTACTCTACTGTGTTTACTCCAGGGCCAGAACAGTGAGCTTGCTCAGAACAAAAGAACTGTGCTTCCTACACACACGGGCCATATCTAGTTCAACTCTGCTTAGGAAACTGACAAGAACAGTAGATCCTCTTCAGGCCAATACACTGTACATGCTGGGAACAGACGCAAGTGCTATTCGCCCTGTGTATGATAAAGGGAGTGCAATAGTGACTCGTCTTACCAGAAAACAAATCTTGCTCGTAGGAAAAAAAACTGCATGTGACTCAACTCCATTTAGGACTGGGAAACAAACGCTAGCTCGCCTTCCAAGAAACACACTCTGCTTTTGAGAAAAGAGCACTCTTCAATTCTACTTTGTTTCCTATGTGTTCCCAACAGTGAGCTTGCTCAGAACAAAAAAACTGTGCTTCCTACACACACGGCCATATCTAGTTCAACTCTGCTTAGGAACCTGACAAGAACAGTAGATCCTCTTCAGTCCAATACACTGTAGTTGCTGGGAACAGATGCCAGTGCTATTTGTCCTGTGTATGGCAATTGCAGTGCAACAATGACTCTTCTTACCATAAAACAACTCTTGCTCGTAGGCCCAGAAACTGCATATGATTCAACTCCATTTAGGTCTGAGAAACAAATGCTAGCTCGCCTTACATGAAATACACTCTGCTTTGAGAAAAGAGCACTCTTCTACTCTACTGTGTTTCCTATGGTGTAAGAACAGTGAGCTTGCTCAGAACAAAAGAACTGTGCTTCCTACACACATGGTCCATATCTAGTTCAACTCTGCTTAGGAAACTGACAAGAACAGTAGCTCCTCTTCAGTCCAATACACTGTACTTGCTGGGAACAGACGCGAGTGCTATTTGCACTGTGTATGGCAATGGGAGCACAATAGTGACTTTCCTTACCAGAAAACAACTCTTGCTCATAGGACCGGAAACTGCCTGTGATTGAACTCCATTTAGGACTAGGAAACAAACGCCAGCTCGCCTTACAAGAAACACACTCTGCTTTAGAGAAAAGAGCACTCTTCTACACTTCTGTGATTCCTATGAGGTCCGAACAGTGAGCTTGCTCAGAACAAAAAACTGTGCTTCCTACACACACCGCCATACTTAGTTCAATTCTGCTTAGGTACCTGACAAGAACAGTAGCTCCTCTTCAGTCCAATACACTGTACTGCTGGAAAGAGACAACAGTGCTATTTGTCCTGTTTATGGCAATGGCAGCGCAATAGTGACTTTCCTTACCAGAAAACAACTCTTGCTCGTAGGACCAGAAACTGCATGGGATTCAACTCCATTTAGGACTGGGAAACAAACGCTAGCTCGCCTTACAAGAAACACACCCTGCTTTTGAGAAAAGAGCACTCTTCTACTCTACTGTGTTTCCTATAGGGACAGAACAGTGAGCTTGCTCAGAACAAAAGAACTGTGCTTCCTACACACACGGGCCATATCTAGTTCAACTCTGCTTAGGAAACTGACAAGAACAGTAGCTCCTCTTAAGTTCAATACACTGTACTTGCTGGGAACAGATGCGAATGCTATTTGCACTGTGTATGGCAATGGGAGTGCAATAGTGACTTTCCTTACCAGAAAAAAACTCTTGCTCGTAGGACCAGAAACTGCATGT
>NW_026737465.1:0-40000 GCF_949786415.1 Peromyscus eremicus | reverse complement strand
CTAGATATGGCCCCTGTGTGTAGGAAGCACAGTTCTTTTGTTCTGAGCAAGCTCACTGTTTTGGCTCTAAATAAAACACAGTAGAGTAGAAGAGTGCTCTTTTCTCAAAAGCAGAGTGTGTTTCTTGTAAGGCGAGCTAGCGTTTGTTTCCCAGTCCTAAATGGAGTTGAATCACTTGCAGTTTCTGGTCCTACGTGCAAGAGCTGTTTTCTGGTTAGAAGAGTCACTATTGTGCTTCCTTTGAAATACACAGGGCAAATAGCACTGGCAACTGTTCCCAGCATGTACAGTGTATTGGACTGAAGAGGAGCTACTGTTCTTGTCAGTTTCCCAAGCAGAGTTGAACTAGATATGGCCCCTGTGTATAGGAAGCACAGTTTTTTTGTTCTAAGCAAGCTCACTGTTCTGGCCCTATAGGAAACAAAATAGATTAGAAGAGTGCTCTTTCCTCAAAAGAAGAGTGTGTTTCTTTTAAGGCGAGCTAGTGTTTGTTTCCCAGTCCTAAATGGAGTTGAATCACATGCAGTTTCTGATCCTATGAGCAAGAGTTTTTTCTGCTAAGGAAAGTCACTCTTGTGCTCCCATTGCCATACACAGTGCAAATAGCACTCGCGTCTTTTCCCAGCAATTACAGTGTATTGGACTGAAGAGGAGCTACTGTTCTTGTCAGTTTCCTAAGCAGAGTTGAACTAGATATGACCCGTGTGTGTAGGAAGCAGAGTTGTTTTGTTCTGAGCAAGTTCACTGTTTGGGCCCGATAGGAAACACAGTAGAGTAGATGTGTGCCCTATTCTCAAAAGCAGAGCGTGTTTCTTGTAAGGCGAGCTAGCGTTTGTTTCCCAGTCCTAAATGGAGTTGAATCAAATGCACTTTCTGTTCCTACGAGGAAGAGTTGTTTTCTGGTAAGAAGATTCACTATTGTGCACTTATTGCCGTAGACAGTACAAATAGCATTCGGGTCTGTTCCCAGCATGTACAGTGTATTGGACTGAAGAGGATCTACTGTTCTTGTCAGTTTCCTAAGCAAAGTTGAACTTGATATGGCCCGTGTGTGTAGGAAGCACAGTTCTTTTGTTCTGAGCAAGCTCAATGTTCGAACCTCATAGGAAACACAGTAGAGTAGAAGAGTGCTCTTTTCTCAAAAGCAGAGTGTGTTTCTTGTAAGACGAGCTAGCATTTGTTTCCCAGTCCTAAATGGAGTTGAAATACACATGCAGTTTCTGGTCCTACGAGCAAGAGTTGTTTTGTGGTGTGAAGAGTCACGATTGCGCTCCCATTGTCATACACAGTGCAAGTAGCACTGGCGTCTGTTCCCAGCACGTACAGTGTATTGGACTGAAGAGGAGCTAATGTTCTTGTCAGTTTCCTAAGCAGAGTAGAACTAGATATGGCCCGTGTGTGTAGGAAGCACACTTCTTTTGTTCTGAGCAAGATCACTGTTCAGATCCCATAGGAAACACAGTAGAGTAGAAGAGTGCTCTATTCTCAAAAGCAGAGTGTGTTTCTCGTAAGGCGAGGTAGTGTTTGTTTCCCAGTAAGAAATCGAGTTGAATCCCATGCAGTTTCTGGTCCTACGAGCAAGAGATGTTTTCTGGTAAGAAGAGTCACTATTGCGCTCCCATTGCCATACACATTGCAAATAGCACTCGCGTCTGTTCCCAGCAAGTACAGTGTATTGGACTGAAGAGAGGCTACAGCTCTTATCAATTTCCTAAGCAGAATTGAACTAGATATGGCCCGGGTGTATAAGAAGCACAGTTCTTTTGTTCTGAGCAAGCTCACTGTTCTGGCCCCATAGAAAACACAGTAGAATAGAAGAATGCTCTTTTCTGAAAAGCAGAGTGTGTCTCTTGTAAGGCGAGCTAGCGTTTCTTTCCCAGTCCTAAATGGAGTTGAATCACATGCAGTTTCTGGTCCTACGAGCAAGAGTTGTTTTCTGGTAAGAAGAGTCACTTTTGCGCTCCCATTGTCATAAACAGGGCAAATAGCACTGGCGTCTGTTCCCAGCATGTACAGTGTATTGGAATGAAGAGGATCTACTTTTCTTGTCAGGTTTCTAAGCAGAGATGAACTAGATATGGACCGTGTGAGTAGGAAGCACATTTTTTTTGTTCTTAGCAAGCTCACTGTTCTGGCCCTATAGGAAACACAGTAGAGTAGAAGAGTGCTCTTTTATCAAAAGCAGAGTGTGTTTCTTGTAAGGCGAGCTAGCGTTTGTTTCCCAGTCCTAAATGGAGTTGAATCACATGCAGTTTCTGGTCGTATGAGCAAGAGTTTTTTCTGGTAAGGAAAGTCACTATTGTGCTCCCATTGCCATACACAGTGCAAATAGCACTCGCGTCTGTTCCCAACAATTACAGTGTATTGGACTGAAGAGGAGCTACTGTTCTTGTCAGTTTCCTAAGCAGAGTTGAACTAAATATGACCCGTGTGTGTAGGAAACACAGTTCTTTTGTTCTGAGCAAGCTCACTGTTTGGGCCCCATAGGAAACACAGTAGAGTAGATGTGTGCCCTATTCTCAAAAGCAGAGCGTGTTTCTTGTAAGGCAAGCTAGCGTTTGTTTCCCAGTCCTAAATGGTGTTGAATCAAATGCAGTTTCTGGTCCTAAGAGCAAGATTTTTTTCTGGTAAGAAGAGTCACTATTGCGCTCCCATTGCCATACACAGGGCAAATAGCAGTGGCGTCTGTTCCCAGCATGTACAGTGTATTGGACTGAAGAGGATCTACTGTTCTTGTCAGGTTCCTAAGCAGAGTTGAACTAGATATGGCCCGTGTGGGTAGGAAGCACAGTTTTTTTGACTCAGCAAGCTCACTGTTCTGGCCACATAGGAAACACAGTAGAGTAGTAGAGTGCTCTTTCCTCAAAAGGAGAGTGTGTTTCTTGTAAGGCGAGCTAGCGTTTGTTTCCCAATCCTAAATGGAGTTGAATCACATGCAGTTTCTAGTCCTATGAGCAAGAGTTGTTTTGTGGTATGAAGAGTCACAATTGCGCTCCCATTGTCATACAGAGTGCAAATAGCACTCGCGTCTGTTCCCAGCAAGTACAGTGTATTGGACTGAAGAGCAGCTACTTCTTTTGTCTGTTTCCTAAGCAGAGTTGAAGTAGATATGGCCCGGGTTTAGGAAGCAGAATACTTTTGTTCTGAGCAAGTTCTCTGTTTGGACCCCATAGGAAACACAGTAGAGTAGAAGAGTGCTCTTTTCTCAAAAGCAGAGAGTGTTTCATGTAAGGCGAGCTAGCGTTTGTTTCCCAGTCCTAAACGGAGTTGAATCACATGCAGTTTCAGGTCATACGAGCAAGAGTTGTTTTCTGGGAAGGAAAGTCACTATTGCGCTCCCATTGCCATACACAGTGCAAATAGCACTCGATTTGTTCCCTGCAAGTACAGTGTATCGGACTGATGAGGAGCTACTATTCTTCTCAGTCTCCTAAGCAGAGTTGAACTAGATATGGTCCATGTGTGTAGGAAGCACAGTTCTTTGTTCTGAGCAAGCTCACTGTTTGGACACCTTAGGAAACACAGTAGAGTAGAAGAGTGCTCTTTTCTCAAAAGCAGAGAGTGTTTCATGTAAGGCGAGCTAGCATTTGTTTCCCAGTTCTAAACGGAGTTGAATCACATGCAGTTTCTGGTCCTACGAGCAAGAGTTGTTTTCTGGTAAGGAAAGTCACTATTGCGCTCTCATTGCCATACACAGTGCAAATTGCACTGGCGACTCTTCCCAGCAAGTACAGTGAATCGGACTGAAGAGGAGCTACTGTTCTTGTCAGTTTGCTAAGCCGAGTTGAACTAGATATGGCTGTGTGTAGGAAGCACAGTTCTTTTGTTCTGAGAAAGCTCACTGTTCAGACCCCATAGGAAACACAGTAGAGTAGAAGAGTGCTCTTTTCTCTAAAGCAGAGTGTGTTTCTTGTAAGGCGAGCTAGTGTTTGTTTCCCAGACCTAAATGGAGTTGAGTCACATGCAGTTTTTTGTCCTACGAGCAAGAGTTGTTTTCTGGTAATACGAGTCACTATTGTGCTCCAATTGCCATACACAGTGCAAATAGCACTCGAGTCTCTTCCCCGCATGTACAGTGTATTGGACTGAAGAGGAGCTACTGTTCTTGTCAGTCTCCTAAGCAGAGTTGAACTAGATATGTCCCGTGTGTCTAGGAAGCACAGTTCATTTGTTCTGAGCAAGCTCACTGTTTGGACCCCATAGGAAACACAGTAGAGTAGAAGAGTGCTCTTTTCTCAAAAGCAGAGTGTGTTTCTTGTAAGGCGAGCTAGCGTTTGTTTCCCAGTCCTAAATGGAGTTTAATCACATGCAGTTTCTGGTCCTACGAGCAAGAGTTGTTTACTGGTAAGGAAAGTCACTATTGCTCTCCCATTGCCATATAGAGTGCAAATAGCACTCGCGTCTGTTCCCAGCAAGTACAGTGTATCAGACTGAAGAGGAGCTACTGTTCTTGTCAGTTTCCTAAGCAGAGTTGAACTAGATAATGACCCTGTATGTAGAAAGCACAGTTCTTTTGATCTGAGCAAGCTCATTGTTCTGGCCCTATAGGTAACACAGTAGAGTAGAAGAGTGCTCTTTTCTCAAAAGCAGAGGGCGTTTCTTGTAAGGCGAGCTAGCGTTTGTTTCCTAGTCCTAAATGGAGTTGAATCACATGCAGTATGTGGTCCTACGAACAAGAGTTGTTTTCTGGTAAGGAAAGTCACTATTGCTCTCCCATTGCCATACACAGGGCAAATAGCACTCGCGTCTTTTCCCAGCAAGGACAGTGTATTGGACTGAATAGGAGCTACTGTTCTTGTCAGTTTCCTAAGCAGAGTTGAACTACATATAGTCCTTGTGTGTAGGAAGCACAGTTCTTATGTTCTGAGCAAGCTCACTGTTTGGACCTCATAGGAAACACAGTAGAGTAGAAGAGTGCTCTTTTCTCTAAAGCAGAGTGTGTTTCTTGTAAGGCGAGCTAGCGTTTGTTTCCCAGTCCTAAATGGAGTGGAATCACATGCAGTTTCTGTCCTACGAGCAAGAGTTGTTTTATGGTAAGAATAGTCACTATTGTGCTGCCATTGCCATACACAGGACAAATAGCACTGGCGTCTGTTCGCAGCAAGTACAGTGTATTGGACTGAAGAGGATCTGCTGTTCTTGTCAGGTTCCTAAGCAGAATTGAACTAGATATGGCCGTGTGTGCAGGAATCACAGTTCTTTTGTTCTGAGCAAGCTCACTGTTCAAACCCCATAGGAAACACAGTAGAGTAGAAGTGTGTTCTTTTCTCAAAAGCGGAGTGTGTTTCTTGTAAGGCAAGCTATCATTTGTTTCCCAGTCCTAAATGGAGTTGAATCACATGCAGTTTCTGGTCCTACGAGCAAGAGTTGTTTTCTGGTAAGGAAAGTCACTATTGTGCTCCAAATGCCATACACAGTGCAAATAGCACTCGCGTCTGTTCCCTGCAAGTACAGTGAATCGGACTGAAGAGGAGCTACTGTTCTTGTCAGTTTGCTAAGCAGAGTTGAACTAGATATGGCCCGTGTGTAGGAAGCACAGTTCTTTTGTTCTGAGCAAGCTCACTGTTCTGGCCCTATAGGAAACACAGTTGAGTAGAAGAGTGCTCTTTTCTCTAACGCAGATTGTGTTTCTTGTAAGGCGAGCTAGCTTTTGTTTCCCAGTCCTAAATGGAGTTGAATCACATGCAGTTTCTGGTCCTACGAGCAAGAGTTGTTTAATGATAAGAATTGTCACTATTGTGCTGCCATTGCCATACACAGGACAAAGAGCACTGGCGTCTGTTCCCAGCAGTACAGTGTATTGGACTGAAGAGGAGCTACTGTTCTTGTCAGGTTCCTAAGCAGAATTGAACTAGATATGGCTGTGTGTAGGAAGCACAGTTCTTTTGTTCTGAGAAAGCTCACTGTTCGGACCCCATAGGAAACACAGTAGAGTAGAAGAGTGCTCTTTTCTCTAAAGCATAGTGTGTTTCTTGTAAGGCGAGCTAGTGTTTGTTTCCCAGACCTAAATGGAGTTGAGTCACATGCAGTTTTTTGTCCTACGAACAAGAGTTGTTTTCTGGTAAGACGAGTCACTATTGTGCTCCAATTGCCATACACAGTGCAAATAGCACTCGCGTCTCTTCCCCGCAAGTACAGTGTATTGGACTGAAGAGGAGCTACTGTTCTTGTCAGTTTCCTAAGCAGAGTTGAAATAGATATGGTCCATGAGTGTAGGAAGCACAGTTCTTTTGTTCTGAGCAAGCTCACTGTTTGGACCCCATAGGAAACACAGTAGAGTGACAGAGTGCTCTTTTCTCAAAAGTAGGGTGTGTTTCTTGTAAGGCGAGCTGGCGTTTGTTTACCAGTCCTAAATGGAGTTTAATCACATGCAGTTTCTGGTTCTACGAGCAAGAGTTGTTTTCTGGTAAGGAAAGTCACTATTGCTCTCCCATTGCCATACACAGTGCAAATAGCACTCACGTCTGTTCCCAGCAAGTACAGTGTATCAGACTGAAGAGGAGCTACTGTTCTTGTCAGTTTCCTAAGCAGAGTTGAACTAGATAAGGACCGTGTGTGTAGAAAGCACAGTTCTTTTGATCTGAGCAAGCGCACTGTTCTGGCCCTATAGGAAACACAGTAGAGTAGAAGAGTGCTCTTTTCTCAAAAGCAGAGTGCGTTTCTTGTAAGGCGAGCTAGCGTTTGTTTCCTAGTCCTAAATGGAGTTGAATCACATGCAGTATGTGGTCCTACGAACAAGAGTTGTTTTCTGGTAAGGAAAGTCACTATTGCGCTCCCATTGCCATACACAGGGCAAATAGCACTCGCGTCTTTTCCCAGCAAGTACAGTGTATTGGACTGAATAGGAGCTACTGTTCTTGTCAGTTTCCTAAGCAGAGTTGAACTACATATAGTCCTTGTGTGTAGGAAGCACAGTTCTTATGTTCTGAGCAAGCTCACTGTTTGGACCTCATAGGAAACACAGTAGAGTAGAAGAGTGCTCTTTTCTCTAAAGCAGAGTGTGTTTCTTGTAAGGCGAGCTAGCGTTTGTTTCCCAGTCCTAAATGGAGTGGAATCACATGCAGTTTCTGTCCTACGAGCAAGAGTTGTTTTATGGTAAGAATAGTCACTAATGTGCTGCCATTGCCATACACAGGACAAATAGCACTGGCGTCTGTTCGCAGCAAGTACAGTGTATTGGACTGAAGAGGATCTGCTGTTCTTGTCAGGTTCCTAAGCAGAATTGAACTAGATATGGCCGTGTGGGCAGGAAGCACAGTTCTTTTGTTCTGAGCAAGCTCACTGTTCGGACCCCATAGGAAAGACATTAGAGTAGAAGAGTGCTCTTTTCTCAAAAGCAGAGTGTGTTTTTTGTAAGGCAAGCTATCATTTGTTTCCCAGTCCTAAATGGAGTTGAATCACATGCAGTTTCTGGTCCTATGAGCAAGACTTGTTTTCTGGTAAGGAAAGTCCCTATTGTGCTCCAATTGCCATACACAGTGCAAATAGCACTCGCGTCTGTTCCCAGCAAGTACAGTGTATCGGACTGAAGAGGAGCTACTCTTCTTGTCAGTTTCCTAAGCAGAGTTGAACTAGATATGGCTCGTGTGTAGGAAGCACAGTTCTTATGTTCTGAGCAGCTCACTGTTCTGGCCCTATAGGAAACACAGTAGAGTAGAAGAGTGCTCTTTTCTCTAAAGCAGATTTTGTTTCTTGTAAGGCGAGCTAGCGTTTGTTTCCCAGTCCTAAATGGAGTTGAATCACATGCAGTTTCTGGTCCTACGAGCAAGAGTTGTTTAATGATAAGAATAGTCACTATTGTGCTGCAATTGCCATACACAGGACAAATAGCACTGGCGTCTGTTCCAGAAGTACAGTGTATTGGACTGAAGAGGAGCTACTGTTCTTGTCAGGTTCCTAAGCAGAATTGAACTAGATATGGCTGTGTGTGTAGGAAGCACAGTTCTTTTGTTCTGAGCAAGCTCACTGTTCTGGCCCTGTAGGAAACACAGTAGAGTAGAAGAGTGCTCTTTTCTCAAAAGCAGAGTGTGTTTATTGTAAGGCGAGCTAGAGTTTGTTTCCGACTCCTAAATGGAGTTGAGTCACATGCAGTTTTTTGTCCTACGATCAAGAGTTGTTTTCTGGTAAGACGAGTCACTGTTGTGCTCCAATTGCCATACACAGTGCAAATAGCACTCGCGTCTCTTCCCCGCAAGTACAGTGTATTGGACTGAAGAGGAGCTACTGTTCTTGTCAGTTTCCTAAGCAGAGTTGAACAAGATATGGCCCGTGTGTGTAGGAAGCACAGTTATTATGTTCTGAGCAAGCTCACTGTTCTGGCACTATAGGAAACACAGTAGAGTAGAAGAGTGCTCTTTTCTCTAAAGCAGAGTGTGTTTCTTGTAAGGTGAGCTCGCGTTTGTTTCCTAGTCCTAAATGGAGTTTGGTCACAGGCAGTTTTTGGTCCTACGAGCAAGAGTTGTTTTCTGGTAAGAAGAGTCACTATTGCGCTCCAAATGCCATACACAGTGCAAATAGCACTCGCGTCTGTTCCCCGTAAGCACAGTGTATTGGACTGAATAGGAGCTACTGTTCTTGTCAGTTTCCTAAGCGGAGTTGAACTAGATATGGTCAATGTGTGTAGGAAGCACAGTTCTTTTGTTCTGAGTAAGCTCACTGTTTGGACCCCAAAGGAAACACAGTAGAGTAGAAGAGTGCTCTTTTCTCAAAAGCAGAGTGTGTTTCTTGTAAGGCGAGCTAGCGTTTGTTTCCCAGTCCTAAATGGAGTTGAATCACATGCAGTTTCTGGTCCTACGAGCAAGAGTTGTTTTCTGGTAAGGAAAGACACTATTGTGCTCCCATTGCCATACACAGTGCAAATAGCACTCGCGTCTGTTCCCAGCAAGTACAGTGTATCGGACTGAAGAGGAGCCATACTGTTCTTGTCAGTTTCCTAAGCAGAGTTGAACTATATAAGGACCGTGTGTGTAGAAAGCACAGTTCTTATGTTGTGAGCAAGCTCACTGTTGTGGCCCTATAGGAAACACAGTAGAGTAGAAGAGTGCTCTTTTCTCAAAAGCAGAGTGTGTTTCTTGTAAAGCGAGCTAGCGTTTGTTTCCTAGTCTTAATGGAGTTGAATCACATGCAGTTTCTGGTCCTACGAACAAGAGTTGTTTACTGGTAAGGAAAGTCACTATTGCGCTCCCATTGCCATACACAGGGCAAATAGCACTCGCGTCTGTTCCCAGCAAGTACAGTGTATTGGACTGAAGAGGAGCTACTGTTATTGTCAGTTTCCTAAGCAGAGTTGAACTACATATGGTCCTTGTGTGTAGGAAGCACAGTTTTTTTGTTCTGAGCAAGCTCAGTTTGGACCCCATAGGAAACACAGTAGAGTAGAAGTGTGCTCTTTTCTCTAAAGCAGAGTGTGCTTCTTGTAAGGCAAGCTAGCGTTTGTTTCCCAGTCCTAAATGGAGTGGAATCACATGCAGTTTCTGTCCTACGAGCAAGAGTTGTTTCATGGTAAGATTAGTCACTATTGAGCTGCCATTGCCATACACAGGACAAATAGCACTGGCGTCTGTTCGCAGCAAGTACAGTGTATTGAACTGAAGAGGATCTACTGTTCTTGTCAGGTTCCTAAGCAGAATTGAACTAGATATGGCCCGTGTGTGTAGGAAGCACAGTTCTTTTGTTCTGAGCAAGCTCACTGTTCGGACCACATAAGAAACACAGTAGATAGAAGAGTGCTCTTTTCTCAAAAGCAGAGTGTGTTTTTTGAAAGGCAAGCTATCGTTTGTTTCCCAGTCCAAAATGGAGTTGAATCAAATGCAGTTTCTGGTTCTACGAGCAAGAGTTGTTTTCTGGTAAGGAAAGTCACTATTGTGCTCCCTTTGCCATACACAGTGCAAATAGCACTCGCGTCTCTTCCCCGCAAGTACAGTGTTTTGGACTGAAGAGGAGCTACTGTTCTTGTCAGTTTCCTAAGCAGAGGAGAACTAGATATGGTCCATGTGTGTAGGAAGCACAGTTCTTTTGTTCTGAGCAAGCTCACTGTTTGGACCCCATAGGAAACACAGTAGAGTAGAAGAGTGCTCTTTTCTCAGAAGCAGAGTGTGTTTCTTGTAAGGCGAGCTAGCATTTGTTTCCCAGTCCTAAATGGCGTTGAATCACATGCAGTGTGTGGTCCTACGAGCAAGAGTTGTTTTCTGGTAAGGAAAGCCACTATTGCGCTCTCATTGCCATACAGTGCAAATAGCACTCGCGTCTGTTCCCAGCAAGTACAGTGTATTGGACTGAAGAGGAGCTACTGTTCTTGTCAGTCTCCTAAGCAGAGTTGAACTAGATATGGCCCGTGTGTGTAGGAAGCACAGTTATTATGTTCTGAGCAAGCTCACTGTTCTGGCCATATAGGAAACACAGTAGAGAAGAAGAGTGCTCTTTTCTCTAAAGCAGAGTGTGTTTCTTGTAAGGCGAGCTAGCGTTTGTTTCCCAGTCCTAAATGGAGTTGAGTCACAGGCAGTTTTTGGTCCTACGAGCAAGACTTGTTTTCTGGTAAGACGAGTCACTATTGTGCTCCAATTGCCATACACAGTGCAAATAGCACTCGCGTCTCTTCCCCGCAAGTACAGTGTATTGGACTGAAGAGGAGCTACTGTTCTTGTCAGTTTCCTAAGCAGAGTTGAACTAGATATGGCCCGTGTGTGAAGGAAGCACAGTAACTATGTTCTGAGCAAGCTCACTGTTCTGGCCCTATATGAAACACAGTAGAGAAGAAGAGTGCTCTTTTCTCTAAAGCAGAGTGTGTTTCTTGTAAGGCAAGCTCGCGTTTGTTTCCCAGTCCTAAATGGAGTTGAGTACAGCCAGTTTTTGGTCCTACGAGCAAGAGTTTTTTTCTGGTAAGAAGAGTCACTATTGCACTCCAAATGCCATACACAGGGCAAATAGCACTCGTGTCTGTTCCCAGCAAGCACAGTGTATTGGACTGAATAGGAGCTACTGTTCTTGTTAGTTTCCTAAGCAGAATTGAACTAGATATGGTCCATGTGTGTAGGAAGCACAGTTCTTTTGTTCTGAGAAAGCTCACTGTTCGGACCCCATAGGAAACACAGTAGAGTAGAACAGTGCTCTTTTCTCAAAAGCAGAGTGTGTTTCTTGTAATGCGAGCTAGCGTTTGTTTCCCAGTCCTAAATGGAGTTGAATCAAATGCAGTTTCTGGTTCTACGAGCAAGAGTTGTTTTCTGGTAAGGAAAGTCACTATTGCGCTCCCATTGCCATACACAGTGCAAATAGCACTTGCGTCTCTTCCCCGCAAGTACAGTGTTTTGGACTGAAGAGGAGCTACTGTTCTTGTCAGTTTCGTAAGCAGAGGAGAACTAGATATGGTCCATGTGTGTAGGAAGCTCAGTTCTTTTGTTCTGAGCAAGCTCACTGTTTGGACCCCATAGGAAACACAGTAGAGTAGAAGAGTGCTCTTTTCTCAGAAGCAGAGTGTGTTTCTTGTAAGGCGAGCTAGCATTTGTTTCCCAGTCCTAAATGGCGTTGAATCACATGCAGTGTGTGGTCCTACGAGCAAGAGTTGTTTTCTGGTAAGAAGAGTCACTATTGTGCTCCAAATGCCATACACAGTGCAAATAGCACTCGCGTCTGTTCCCCGTAAGCACAGTGTATTGGACTGAATAGGAGCTACTGTTCTTGTCAGTTTCCTAAGCGGAGTTGAACTAGATATGGTCAATGTGTGTAGGAAGCACAGTTCTTTTGTTCTGAGTAAGCTCACTGTTTGGACCCCAAAGGAAACACAGTAGAGTAGAAGAGTGCTCTTTTCTCAAAAGCAGAGTGTGTTTCTTGTAAGGCGAGCTAGCGTTTGTTTCCCAGTCCTAAATGGAGTTGAATCACATGCAGTTTCTGGTCCTACGAGCAAGAGTTGTTTTCTGGTAAGGAAAGACACTATTGTGCTCCCATTGCCATACACAGTGCAAATAGCACTCGCGTCTGTTCCCAGCAAGTACAGTGTATCGGACTGAAGAGGAGCCATACTGTTCTTGTCAGTTTCCTAAGCAGAGTTGAACTATATAAGGACCGTGTGTGTAGAAAGCACAGTTCTTATGTTGTGAGCAAGCTCACTGTTGTGGCCCTATAGGAAACACAGTAGAGTAGAAGAGTGCTCTTTTCTCAAAAGCAGAGTGTGTTTCTTGTAAAGCGAGCTAGCGTTTGTTTCCTAGTCTTAATGGAGTTGAATCACATGCAGTTTCTGGTCCTACGAACAAGAGTTGTTTACTGGTAAGGAAAGTCACTATTGCGCTCCCATTGCCATACACAGGGCAAATAGCACTCGCGTCTGTTCCCAGCAAGTACAGTGTATTGGACTGAAGAGGAGCTACTGTTATTGTCAGTTTCCTAAGCAGAGTTGAACTACATATGGTCCTTGTGTGTAGGAAGCACAGTTTTTTTGTTCTGAGCAAGCTCAGTTTGGACCCCATAGGAAACACAGTAGAGTAGAAGTGTGCTCTTTTCTCTAAAGCAGAGTGTGCTTCTTGTAAGGCAAGCTATCGTTTGTTTCCCAGTCCTAAATGGAGTGGAATCACATGCAGTTTCTGTCCTACGAACAAGAGTTGTTTTATGGTAAGATTAGTCACTATTGAGCTGCCATTGCCATACACAGGACAAATAGCACTGGCGTCTGTTCGCAGCAAGTACAGTGTATTGGACTGAAGAGGATCTACTGTTCTTGTCAGGTTCCTAAGCAGAATTGAACTAGATATGGCCCGTGGGTGTAGGAAGCACAGTTCTTTTGTTCTGAGCAAGCTCACTGTTCGGACCACATAAGAAACACAGTAGATAGAAGAGTGCTCTTTTCTCAAAAGCAGAATGTGTTTTTTGAAAGGCAAGCTATCGTTTGTTTCCCAGTCCAAAATGGAGTTGAATCAAATGCAGTTTCTGGTTCTACGAGCAAGAGTTGTTTTCTGGTAAGGAAAGTCATTATTGTGCTCCCTTTGCCATACACAGTGCAAATAGCACTCGCGTCTCTTCCCCGCAAGTACAGTGTTTTGGACTGAAGAGGAGCTACTGTTCTTGTCAGTTTCCTAAGCAGAGGAGAACTAGATATGGTCCATGTGTGTAGGAAGCACAGTTCTTTTGTTCTGAGCAAGCTCACTGTTTGGACCCCATAGGAAACACAGTAGAGTAGAAGAGTGCTCTTTTCTCAGAAGCAGAGTGTGTTTCTTGTAAGGCGAGCTAGCATTTGTTTCCCAGTCCTAAATGGCGTTGAATCACATGCAGTGTGTGGTCCTACGAGCAAGAGTTGTTTTCTGGTAAGGAAAGCCACTATTGCGCTCTCATTGCCATACAGTGCAAATAGCACTCGCGTCTGTTCCCAGCAAGTACAGTGTATTGGACTGAAGAGGAGCTACTGTTCTTGTCAGTCTCCTAAGCAGAGTTGAACTAGATATGGCCCGTGTGTGTAGGAAGCACAGTTATTATGTTCTGAGCAAGCTCACTGTTCTGGCCATATAGGAAACACAGTAGAGAAGAAGAGTGCTCTTTTCTCTAAAGCAGAGTGTGTTTCTTGTAAGGCGAGCTCGCGTTTGTTTCCCAGTCCTAAATGGAGTTGAGTACAGCCAGTTTTTGGTCCTACGAGCAAGAGTTTTTTTCTGGTAAGAGGATTCACTATTGCGCTCCAAATGCCATACACAGTGCAAATAGCACTCGTGTCTGTTCCCAGCAAGCACAGTGTATTGGACTGAATAGGAGCTACTGTTCTTGTTAGTTTCCTAAGTAGAATTGAACTAGATATGGTCCATGTGTGTAGGAAGCACAGTTCTTTTTTCTGAGCAAGCTTACTGTTTGGACCCCATAGGAAACACAGTAGAGTAGAACAGTGCTCTTTTCTCAAAAGCAGAGTGTGTTTCTTGTAATGGGAGCTAGCGTTTGTTTCCCAGTCCTAAATGGAGTTGAATCAAATGCAGTTTCTGGTTCTACGAGCAAGAGTTGTTTTCTGGTAAGGAAAGTCACTATTGCGCTCCCACTGCCATACACAGTGCAAATAGCACTCGCGTCTCTTCCCCGCAAGTACAGTGTTTTGGACTGAAGAGGAGCTACTGTTCTTGTCAGTTTCCTAAGCAGAGGAGAACTAGATATGGTCCATGTGTGTAGGAAGCACAGTTCTTTTGTTCTGAGCAAGCTCACTGTTTGGACCCCATAGGAAACACAGTAGAGTAGAAGAGTGCTCTTTTCTCAGAAGCAGAGTGTGTTTCTTGTAAGGCGAGCTAGCATTTGTTTCCCAGTCCTAAATGGCGTTGAATCACATGCAGTGTGTGGTCCTACGAGCAAGAGTTGTTTTCCGGTAAGGAAAGCCACTATTGCGCTCTCATTTCCATACAGTGCAAATAGCACTCGCGTCTGTTCCCAGCAAGTACAGTGTATTGGACTGAAGAGGAGCTACTGTTCTTGTCAGTCTCCTAAGCAGAGTTGAACTAGATATGGCCCGTGTGTGTAGGAAGCACAGTTATTATGTTCTGAGCAAGCTCACTGTTCTGGCCATATAGGAAACACAGTAGAGAAGAAGAGTGCTCTTTTCTCTAAAGCAGAGTGTGTTTCTTGTAAGGCGAGCTCGCGTTTGTTTCCCAGTCCTAAATGGAGTTGAGTCACAGGCAGTTTTTGGTCCTACGAGCAAGACTTGTTTTCTGGTAAGACGAGTCACTATTGTGCTCCAATTGCCATACACAGTGCAAATAGCACTCGCGTCTCTTCCCCGCAAGTACAGTGTATTGGACTGAAGAGGAGCTACTGTTCTTGTCAGTTTCCTAAGCAGAGTTGAACTAGATATGGCCCGTGTGTGAAGGAAGCACAGTAACTATGTTCTGAGCAAGCTCACTGTTCTGGCCCTATATGAAACACAGTAGAGAAGAAGAGTGCTCTTTTCTCTAAAGCAGAGTGTGTTTCTTGTAAGGCAAGCTCGCGTTTGTTTCCCAGTCCTAAATGGAGTTGAGTACAGGCAGTTTTTGGTCCTACGAGCAAGAGTTTTTTTCTGGTAAGAAGAGTCACTATTGCGCTCCAAATGCCATACACAGTGCAAATAGCACTCGTGTCTGTTCCCAGCAAGCACAGTGTATTGGACTGAATAGGAGCTACTGTTCTTGTTAGTTTCCTAAGCAGAATTGAACTAGATATGGTCCATGTGTGTAGGAAGCACAGTTCTTTTGTTCTGAGAAAGCTCACTGTTCGGACACCATAGGAAACACAGTAGAGAAGAACAGTGCTCTTTTCTCAAAAGCAGAGTGTGTTTCTTGTAATGCGAGCTAGCGTTTGTTTCCCAGTCCTAAATGGAGTTGAATCAAATGCAGTTTCTGGTTCTATGAGCAAGAGTTGTTTTCTGGTAAGGAAAGTCACTATTGCGCTCCCATTGCCATACACAGTGCAAATAGCACTCGCGTCTCTTCCCCGCAAGTACAGTGTTTTGGACTGAAGAGGAGCTACTGTTCTTGTCAGTTTCCTAAGCAGAGGAGAACTAGATATGGTCCATGTGTGTAGGAAGCACAGTTCTTTTGTTCTGAGCAAGCTCACTGTTTGGACCCCATAGGAAACACAGTAGAGTAGAAGAGTGCTCTTTTCTCAGAAGCAGAGTGTGTTTCTTGTAAGGCGAGCTAGCATTTGTTTCCCAGTCCTAAATGGCGTTGAATCACATGCAGTGTGTGGTCCTACGAGCAAGAGTTGTTTTCTGGTAAGGAAAGCCACTATTGCGCTCTCATTGCCATACACAGTGCAAATAGCACTCGCGTCTGTTCCCAGCAAGTACAGTGTATTGGACTGAAGAGGAGCTACTGTTCTTGTCAGTCTCCTAAGCAGAGTTGAACTTGATATGGCCCGTGTGTCAAGGAAGAACAGTTCATTTGTTCTGAGCAAGCTCACTGTTCTGGCACTATAGGAAACACAGTAGAGTAGAAGAGTGCTCTTTTCTCAAAAGCAGAGTGTGTTTCTTGTAAGGCGAGCTAGAGTTTGTTTCCAACTCCTAAATGGAGTTGAGTCACATGCAGTTTTTTGTCCTACGAGCAAGAGTTGTTTTCTGGTAAGACGAGTCACTGTTGTGCTCCAATTGCCATACACAGTGCAAATAGCACTCGCGTCTGTTCCCAGCAAGCACAGTGTATTGGACTGAATAGGAGCTACTGTTCTTGTCAGTTTCCTAAGCAGAGTTGAACTAGATATGGTCCATGTATGTAGGAAGCACAGTTCTTTTTTCTGAGCAAGCTTACTGTTTGGACCCCATAGGAAACACAGTAGAGTAGAAGAGTGCTCTTTTCTCAAAAGCAGAGTGTGTTTCTTGTAAGGCGAGCTGGCGTTTGTTTCCCAGTCCTAAATGGAGTTGAATCACATGCAGTCTGGTCTTATGAGCAAGAGTTGTTTTGTGGTATGAAGAGTCACAATTGCGCTCCCATTGTCATACACAGTGCATATAGCACTCACGTCTGTTCCCAGCAAGTACAGTGTATTGGACTGAAGAGGATCTACTGTTCTTGTCAGTTTCCTAAGCACAATTGAACTAGATATGGCCATGTGTGTAGGAAGCACAGTTCTTTTGTTCTGAGCAAGCTCACTGTTTTGGCGCTAAAGGAAACACAGTAGAGTAGAAGAGTGCTCCTTCATCAAAAGCAGAGTGTGTTTCTTGTAAGGCGAGCTAGAGTTTGTTTCCGACTCCTAAATGGAGTTGAGTCACATGCAGTTTTTTGTCCTACAAGCAAGAGTTGTTTTCTGGTAAGACGAGTCACTGTTGTGCTCCAATTGCCATACACAGTGCAAATAGCACTCGCGTCTCTTCCCCGCAAGTACAGTGTATTGGACTGAAGAGGAGCTACTGTTCTTGTCAGTTTCCTAAGCAGAGTTGAACTAGATATGGCCCGTGTGTGTAGGAAGCACAGTTATTATGTTCTGAGCATGCTCACTGTTCTGGCACTATAGGAAACCCAGTAGAGTAGAAGAGTGCTCTTTTCTCTAAAGCAGAGTGTGTTTCTTGTAAGGTGAGCTCGCGTTTGTTTCCTAGTCCTAAATGGAGTTTGGTCACAGGCAGTTTTTGGTCCTACGAGCAAGAGTTGTTTTCTGGTAAGAAGAGTCACTATTGCGCTCCAAATGCCATACACAGTGCAAATAGCACTCGCGTCTGTTCCCAGTAAGCACAGTGTATTGGACTGAATAGGAGCTACTGTTCTTGTTAGTTTCCTAAGCAGAGTTGAACTAGATATGGTCAATGTGAGTAGGAAGCACAGTTCTTTTGTTCTGAGTAAGCTCACTGTTTGGACCCCAAAGGAAACACAGTAGAGTAGAAGAGTGCTCTTTTCTCAAAAGCAGAGTGTGTTTGTTGTAAGGCGAGCTAGCGTTTGTTTCCCAGTCCTAAATGGAGTTGAATCACATGCAGTTTCTGGTCCTACGAGCAAGAGATGTTTTCTGGTAAGGAAAGACACTATTGCTCTCCCATTGCCATACACAGTGCAAATAGCACTCGCGTCTGTTCCCAGCAAGTACAGTGTATCGGACTGAAGAGGAGCCATACTGTTCTTATCAGTTTCCTAAGCAGAGTTGAACTATATAAGGACCGTGTGTGTAGAAAGCACAGTTCTTATGTTGTGAGCAAGCTCACTATTTTGGCCCTATAGGAAACACAGTAGAGTAGAAGAGTGCTCTTTTCTCAAAATCAGAGTGTGTTTCTTGTAAAGCGAGCTAGCGTTTGTTTCCTAGTCTTAATGGAGTTGAATCACATGCAGTTTCTGGTCCTACGAACAAGAGTTGTTTACTGGTAAGGAAAGTCACTATTGCGCTCCCATTGCCATACACAGGGCAAATAGCACTCGCGTCTGTTCCCAGCAAGTACAGTGTATTGGACTGAAGAGGAGCTACTGTGATTGTCAGTTTCCTAAGCAGAGTTGAACTACATATGGTCCTTGTGTGTAGGAAGCACAGTTTTTTTGTTCTGAGCAAGCTCAGTTTGGACCCATAGGAAACACAGTAGAGTAGAAGAGTGCTCTTTTCTCTAAAGCAGAGTGTGCTTCTTGTAAGGCAAGCTAGCGTTTGTTTCCCAGTCCTAAATGGAGTGGAATCACATGCAGTTTCTGTCCTACGCGCAAGAGTTGTTTTATGGTAAGATTAGTCACTATTGAGCTGCCATTGCCATACACAGGACAAATAGCACTGGCGTCTGTTCGCAGCAAGTACAGTGTATTGGACTGAAGAGAAGCTACTGTTCTTGTCAGGTTCCTAAGCAGAATTGAACTAGATATGGCCGTGTGTGTAGGAAGCACAGTTCTTTTGTTCTGAGCAAGCTCACTGTTCGGACCACATAAGAAACACAGTAGATAGAAGAGTGCTCTTTTCTCAAAAGCAGAGTGTGTTTTTTGAAAGGCAAGCTATCGTTTGTTTCCCAGTCCTAAATGGAGTTGAATCACATGCAGTTTCTGGTCCTACGAGCAAGAGTTTTTTTCTGGTAAGGAAAGTCACTATTGCGCTCCCTTTGCCATACACAGGGCAAATAGCACTCACGTCTGTTCCCAGCAAGTACAGTGTATCGGACTGAAGAGGAGTTACTGTTCTTGTCAGTTTCCTAAGCAGAGTTGAACTAGATATGGTCCATGTGTGTAGGAAGCACAGTTCTTTGTCTGAACAAGCTCACTGTTTGGACCCCTTAGGAAACACAGTAGTGTAGAAGAATGCTCTTTTCTCAAAAGCAGAGATTGTTTCATGTAAGGCGAGCTAGCATTTGTTTCCCAGTCCTAAACGGAGTTGAATCACATGCAGATTCTGGTCCTACGAACAAGAGTTGTTTTATGATAAGAATAGTCACTATTGGGCTGCAATTGCCATACACAGGACAAATAGCACTGGCGTCTGCTCCCAGCAGTACAGCGTATTGGACTGAAGAGGA
Organism: Peromyscus eremicus; assembly: GCF_949786415.1. Taxonomy (NCBI): domain Eukaryota; kingdom Metazoa; phylum Chordata; class Mammalia; order Rodentia; family Cricetidae; genus Peromyscus; species Peromyscus eremicus. The sequence continues at coordinate 21,114 of NW_026737465.1, read as the reverse complement.
GCTACTGTTCTTGTCAGGTTCCTAATTAGAATTGAACTAGATATGGCTGTGTGTGTAGGAAGCACAGTTCTTTTGTTCTGAGAAAGCTCACTGTTCGGACCCCATAGGAAACAGAGTAGAGTAGAAGAGTGCTCTTTTCTCTAAAGCAGAGTGTGTTTCTTGAAAGGCGAGCTAGCGTTTGTTTCCTAGACCTAAATGGAGTTGAGTCACATGCACTTTTTTTTCCTACGAGCAAGAGTTGTTTTCTGGTAAGATGAGTCACTATTGTGCTCCAATTGCCATACACAGTGCAAATAGCACTTTCGTCTCTTCCCCGCAAGTACAGTGTATTGGACTGAAGAGGAGCTACTGTTCTTGTCAGTTTCCTAAGCAGAGTTGAACTAGATATGGTCGATGTGTGTAGGAAGCACAGTTCTTTTGTTCTGAGCAAGCTCACTGTTTGGACCCCATAGGAAACACAGTAAAGTAGAAGAGTGCTCTTTTCTCTGAAGCAGAGTGTGTTTCTTGTAAGGCGAGCTAGCATTTGTTTCCCAGTCCTAAATGGCGTTGAATCACATGAAGTGTGTGGTCCTACGAGCAAGAGTTGTTTTCTGGTAAGGAAAGCGACTATTGTGCTCTCATTGCCATACACAGTGCAAATAGCACTCGCGTCTGTTCCCAGCAAGTACAGTGTATTGGACTGAAGAGGAGCTACTGTTCTTGTCAGTCTCCTAAGCAGAGTTGAACTAGATATGGCCCGTGTGTGTAGGAAGCACAGTTATTATGTTCTGAGCAAGCTCACTGTTCTGGCCATATAGGAAACACAGTAGAGAAGAAGTGTGCTCTTTTCTCTAAAGCAGAGTGTGTTTCTTGTAAGGCGAGCTCCCGTTTGTTTCCCAGTCCTAAATGGAGTTGAGTCACAGGCAGTTTTTGGTCCTACGAGCAAGACTTGTTTTCTGGTAAGACGAGTCACTATTGTGCTCCAATTGCCATACACAGTGCAAATAGCACTCGCGTCTCTTCCCCGCAGGTACAGTGTATTGGACTGAAGAGGAGCTAATGTTCTTGTCAGTTTCCTAAGCAGAGTTGAACTAGATATGGCCCGTGTGTGAAGGAAGCACAGTTACTATGTTCTGAGCAAGCTCACTGTTCTGGCCCTATATGAAAGACAGTAGAGAAGAAGAGTGCTCTTTTCTCTAAAGCAGAGTGTGTTTCTTGTAAGGCGAGCTCGCGTTTGTTTCCCAGTCCTAAATGGAGTTGAGTACAGGCAGTTTTTGGTCCTACGAGCAAGAGTTGTTTTCTGGTAAGAAGAGTCACTATTGCGCTCCAAATGCCATACACAGTGCAAATAGCACTCGCGTCTGTTCCCAGCAAGCACAGTGTATTGGACTGAATAGGAGCTACTGTTCTTGTCAGTTTCCTAAGCAGAGTTGAACTAGATATGGTCCATGTGTGTAGGAAGCACAGTTCTTTTTTCTGAGCAAGCTTACTGTTTGGACCCCATAGGAAACACAGTAGAGTAGAACAGTGCTCTTTTCTCAAAAGCAGAGTGTGTTTCTTGTAAGGCGAGCTAGCGTTTGTTTCCCAGTCCTAAATGGAGTTGAATCACATGCAGTTTCTGGTCCTACGAGCAAGAGTTGTTTTCTGGTAAGGAAAGTCACTATTGCGCTCCCATTGCCATACACAGTGCAAATAGCACTCGCGTCTGTTCCCAGCAAGTACAGTGTATCGGACTGAAGAGGAGCCATACTGTTCTTCTCAGTTTCCTAAGCAGAGTTGAACTAGATAAGGACCGTGTGTGTAGAAAGCACAGTTCTTATGTTGTGAGCAAGCTCACTGTTCTGGCCCTATAGGAAGCACAGTAGAGTAGAAGAGTGCTCTTTTCTCAAGCAGAGTGTTTTTCTTGTAAGGCGAGCTAGCGTTTGTTTCCTAGTCCTAAATGGAGTTGAATCACATGCAGTTTCTGGTCCTACGAACAAGAGTTGTTTTCTGGTAAGGAAAGTCACTATTGCGCTCCCATTGCCATACACAGTGCAAATAGCACTCGTGTCTGTTCCCAGGAAGTACAGTGTATCGGACTGAAGAGGAGCTACTCTTCTTGTCAGTTTCCTAAGCAGAATTGAACTAGATATGGCCCGTGTGTAGGAAGCACAGTTCTTTTGTTCTGAGCAGCTCACTGTTCTGGCCCTATAGGAAACACAGTAGAGTAGAAGAGTGCTCTTTTCTCTAAAGCAAATTTTGTTTCTTGTAAGGCGAGCTAGCGTTTGTTTCCCAGTCCTAAATGGAGTTGAATCACATGCAGTTTCTGGTCCTACGAGCAAGAGTTGTTTAATGATAAGAATAGTCACTATTGTGCTGCCATTGCCATACACAGGACAAATAGCACTGGGGTCTGTTCCAGAAGTACAGTGTATTGGACTGAAGAGGAGCTACCTTTCTTGTCAGGTTCCTAAGCAGAATTGAACTAGATATGGCTGTGTGTGTAGGAAGCACAGTTATTTTGTTCTGAGCAAGCTCACTGTTCGGACCCCATAGGAAACACAGTAGAGTAGAAGAGTGCTCTTTTCTCTAAAGCAGAGTGTATTTCTTGTAAGGCGAGCTAGCGTTTGTTTCCCAGACCTAAATGGAGTTGAGTCACATGCAGGTTTTTGTCCTACGAGCAAGAGTTATTTTCTGGTAAGACGAGTCACTATTGTGCTCCAATTGCCATACACAGTGCAAATAGCACTCGCGTCTCTTCCCCGCAAGTACAGTGTATTGGACTGAAGAGGAGCTACTGTTCTTGTCAGTTTCCTAAGCAGAGTTGAACTAGATATGGCCCGTGTGTGAAGGAAGCACAGTAACTATGTTCTGAGCAAGCTCACTGTTCTGGCCCTATATGAAACACAGTAGAGAAGAAGAGTGCTCTTTTCTCTAAAGCAGAGTGTGTTTCTTGTAAGGCAAGCTCGCGTTTGTTTCCCAGTCCTAAATGGAGTTGAGTACAGCCAGTATTTGGTCCTACGAGCAAGAGTTTTTTTCTGGTAAGAAGAGTCACTATTGCGCTCCAAATGCCATACACAGTGCAAATAGCACTCGTGTCTGTTCCCAGCAAGCACAGTGTATTGGACTGAATAGGAGCTACTGTTCTTGTTAGTTTCCTAAGCAGAATTGAACTAGATATGGTCCATGTGTGTAGGAAGCACAGTTCTTTTGTTCTGAGAAAGCTCACTGTTCGGACCCCATAGGAAACACAGTAGAGTAGAAGAGTGCTCTTTTCTCAGAAGCAGAGTGTGTTTCTTGTAAGGCGAGCTAGCATTTGTTTCCCAGTCCTAAATGGCGTTGAATCACATGCAGTGTGTGGTCCTATGAGCAAGAGTTGTTTTCTGGTAAGGAAAGCCACTATTGCGCTCTCATTGCCATACACAGTGCAAATAGCACTCGCGTCTGTTCCCAGCAAGTACAGTGTATTGGACTGAAGAGGAGCTACTGTTCTTGTCAGTCTCCTAAGCAGAGTTGAACTAGATATGGCCCGTGTGTCAAGGAAGAACAGTTCATTTGTTCTGAGCAAGCTCACTGTTCTGGCACTATAGGAAACACAGTAGAGTAGAAGAGTGCTCTTTTCTCAAAAGCAGAGTGTGTTTCTTGTAAGGCGAGCTAGAGTTTGTTTCCAACTCCTAAATGGAGTTGAGTCACATGCAGTTTTTGGTCCTACGAGCAAGACTTGTTTTCTGGTAAGACGAGTCACTATTGTGCTCCAATTGCCATACACAGTGCAAATAGCACTCGCGTCTCTTCCCCGCAGGTACAGTGTATTGGACTGAAGAGGAGCTACTGTTCTTGTCAGTTTCCTAAGCAGAGTTGAACTAGATATGGCCCGTGTGTGAAGGAAGCACAGTTACTATGTTCTGAGCAAGCTCACTGTTCTGGCCCTATATGAAAGACAGTAGAGAAGAAGAGTGCTCTTTTCTCTAAAGCAGAGTGTGTTTCTTGTAAGGCGAGCTCGCATTTGTTTCCCAGTCCTAAATGGAGTTGAGTACAGGCAGTTTTTGGTCCTACGAGCAAGAGTTGTTTTCTGGTAAGAAGAGTCACTATTGCGCTCCAAATGCCATACACAGTGCAAATAGCACTCGCGTCTGTTCCCAGCAAGCACAGTGTATTGGACTGAATAGGAGCTACTGTTCTTGTCAGTTTCCTAAGCAGAGTTGAACTAGATATGGTCCATGTGTGTAGGAAGCACAGTTCTTTTTTCTGAGCAAGCTTACTGTTTGGACCCCATAGGAAACACAGTAGAGTAGAACAGTGCTCTTTTCTCAAAAGCAGAGTGTGTTTCTTGTAAGGCGAGCTAGCGTTTGTTTCCCAGTCCTAAATGGAGTTGAATCACATGCAGTTTCTGGTCCTATGAGCAAGAGTTGTTTTCTGGTAAGGAAAGTCACTATTGCGCTCCCATTGCCATACACAGTGCAAATAGCACTCGCGTCTGTTCCCAGCAAGTACAGTGTATCGGACTGAAGAGGAGCCATACTGTTCTTCTCAGTTTCCTAAGCAGAGTTGAACTAGATAAGGACCGTGTGTGTAGAAAGCACAGTTCTTATGTTGTGAGCAAGCTCACTGTTCTGGCCCTATAGGAAGCACAGTAGAGTAGAAGAGTGCTCTTTTCTCAAGCAGAGTGTTTTTCTTGTAAGGCGAGCTAGCGTTTGTTTCCTAGTCCTAAATGGAGTTGAATCACATGCAGTTTCTGGTCCTACGAACAAGAGTTGTTTTCTGGTAAGGAAAGTCACTATTGCGCTCCCATTGCCATACACAGTGCAAATAGCACTCGTGTCTGTTCCCAGGAAGTACAGTGTATCGGACTGAAGAGGAGCTACTCTTCTTGTCAGTTTCCTAAGCAGAATTGAACTAGATATGGCCCGTGTGTAGGAAGCACAGTTCTTTTGTTCTGAGCAGCTCACTGTTCTGGCCCTATAGGAAACACAGTAGAGTAGAAGAGTGCTCTTTTCTCTAAAGCAAATTTTGTTTCTTGTAAGGCGAGCTAGCGTTTGTTTCCCAGTCCTAAATGGAGTTGAATCACATGCAGTTTCTGGTCCTACGAGCAAGAGTTGTTTAATGATAAGAATAGTCACTATTGTGCTGCCATTGCCATACACAGGACAAATAGCACTAGGGTCTGTTCCAGAAGTACAGTGTATTGGACTGAAGAGGAGCTACCTTTCTTGTCAGGTTCCTAAGCAGAATTGAACTAGATATGGCTGTGTGTGTAGGAAGCACAGTTATTTTGTTCTGAGCAAGCTCACTGTTCGGACCCCATAGGAAACACAGTAGAGTAGAAGAGTGCTCTTTTCTCTAAAGCAGAGTGTATTTCTTGTAAGGCGAGCTAGCGTTTGTTTCCCAGACCTAAATGGAGTTGAGTCACATGCAGGTTTTTGTCCTACGAGCAAGAGTTATTTTCTGGTAAGACGAGTCACTATTGTGCTCCAATTGCCATACACAGTGCAAATAGCACTCGCGTCTCTTCCCCGCAAGTACAGTGTATTGGACTGAAGAGGAGCTACTGTTCTTGTCAGTTTCCTAAGCAGAGTTGAACTAGATATGGCCCGTGTGTGAAGGAAGCACAGTAACTATGTTCTGAGCAAGCTCACTGTTCTGGCCCTATATGAAACACAGTAGAGAAGAAGAGTGCTCTTTTCTCTAAAGCAGAGTGTGTTTCTTGTAAGGCAAGCTCGCGTTTGTTTCCCAGTCCTAAATGGAGTTGAGTACAGGCAGTTTTTGGTCCTACGAGCAAGAGTTTTTTTCTGGTAAGAAGAGTCACTATTGCGCTCCAAATGCCATACACAGTGCAAATAGCACTCGTGTCTGTTCCCAGCAAGCACAGTGTATTGGACTGAATAGGAGCTACTGTTCTTGTTAGTTTCCTAAGCAGAATTGAACTAGATATGGTCCATGTGTGTAGGAAGCACAGTTCTTTTGTTCTGAGAAAGCTCACTGTTCGGACCCCATAGGAAACACAGTAGAGTAGAAGAGTGCTCTTTTCTCAGAAGCAGAGTGTGTTTCTTGTAAGGCGAGCTAGCATTTGTTTCCCAGTCCTAAATGGCGTTGAATCACATGCAGTGTGTGGTCCTATGAGCAAGAGTTGTTTTCTGGTAAGGAAAGCCACTATTGCGCTCTCATTGCCATACACAGTGCAAATAGCACTCGCGTCTGTTCCCAGCAAGTACAGTGTATTGGACTGAAGAGGAGCTACTGTTCTTGTCAGTCTCCTAAGCAGAGTTGAACTAGATATGGCCCGTGTGTCAAGGAAGAACAGTTCATTTGTTCTGAGCAAGCTCACTGTTCTGGCACTATAGGAAACACAGTAGAGTAGAAGAGTGCTCTTTTCTCAAAAGCAGAGTGTGTTTCTTGTAAGGCGAGCTAGAGTTTGTTTCCAACTCCTAAATGGAGTTGAGTCACATGCAGTTTTTTGTCCTACGAGCAAGAGTTGTTTTCTGGTAAGACGAGTCACTGTTGTGCTCCAATTGCCATACACAGTGCAAATAGCACTCGCGTCTGTTCCCAGCAAGCACAGTGTATTGGACTGAATAGGAGCTACTGTTCTTGTCAGTTTCCTAAGCAGAGTTGAACTAGATATGGTCCATGTATGTAGGAAGCACAGTTCTTTTTTCTGAGCAAGCTTACTGTTTGGACCCCATAGGAAACACAGTAGAGTAGAAGAGTGCTCTTTTCTCAAAAGCAGAGTGTGTTTCTTGTAAGGCGAGCTGGCGTTTGTTTCCCAGTCCTAAATGGAGTTGAATCACATGCAGTCTGGTCTTATGAGCAAGAGTTGTTTTGTGGTATGAAGAGTCACAATTGCGCTCCCATTGTCATACACAGTGCATATAGCACTCACGTCTGTTCCCAGCAAGTACAGTGTATTGGACTGAAGAGGATCTACTGTTCTTGTCAGTTTCCTAAGCACAATTGAACTAGATATGGCCATGTGTGTAGGAAGCACAGTTCTTTTGTTCTGAGCAAGCTCACTGTTTTGGCGCTAAAGGAAACACAGTAGAGTAGAAGAGTGCTCCTTCATCAAAAGCAGAGTGTGTTTCTTGTAAGGCGAGCTAGAGTTTGTTTCCGACTCCTAAATGGAGTTGAGTCACATGCAGTTTTTTGTCCTACAAGCAAGAGTTGTTTTCTGGTAAGACGAGTCACTGTTGTGCTCCAATTGCCATACACAGTGCAAATAGCACTCGCGTCTCTTCCCCGCAAGTACAGTGTATTGGACTGAAGAGGAGCTACTGTTCTTGTCAGTTTCCTAAGCAGAGTTGAACTAGATATGGCCCGTGTGTGTAGGAAGCACAGTTATTATGTTCTGAGCATGCTCACTGTTCTGGCACTATAGGAAACCCAGTAGAGTAGAAGAGTGCTCTTTTCTCTAAAGCAGAGTGTGTTTCTTGTAAGGTGAGCTCGCGTTTGTTTCCTAGTCCTAAATGGAGTTTGGTCACAGGCAGTTTTTGGTCCTACGAGCAAGAGTTGTTTACTGGTAAGAAGAGTCACTATTGCGCTCCAAAAGCCATACACAGTGCAAATAGCACTCGCGTCTGTTCCCAGTAAGCACAGTGTATTGGACTGAATAGGAGCTACTGTTCTTGTTAGTTTCCTAAGCAGAGTTGAACTAGATATGGTCAATGTGAGTAGGAAGCACAGTTCTTTTGTTCTGAGTAAGCTCACTGTTTGGACCCCAAAGGAAACACAGTAAAGTAGAAGAGTGCTCTTTTCTCAAAAGCAGAGTGTGTTTGTTGTAAGGCGAGCTAGCGTTTGTTTCCCAGTCCTAAATGGAGTTGAATCACATGCAGTTTCTGGTCCTACGAGCAAGAGATGTTTTCTGGTAAGGAAAGACACTATTGCTCTCCCATTGCCATACACAGTGCAAATAGCACTCGCGTCTGTTCCCAGCAAGTACAGTGTATCGGACTGAAGAGGAGCCATACTGTTCTTATCAGTTTCCTAAGCAGAGTTGAACTATATAAGGACCGTGTGTGTAGAAAGCACAGTTCTTATGTTGTGAGCAAGCTCACTATTTTGGCCCTATAGGAAACACAGTAGAGTAGAAGAGTGCTCTTTTCTCAAAATCAGAGTGTGTTTCTTGTAAAGCGAGCTAGCGTTTGTTTCCTAGTCTTAATGGAGTTGAATCACATGCAGTTTCTGGTCCTACGAACAAGAGTTGTTTACTGGTAAGGAAAGTCACTATTGCGCTCCCATTGCCATACACAGGGCAAATAGCACTCGCGTCTGTTCCCAGCAAGTACAGTGTATTGGACTGAAGAGGAGCTACTGTGATTGTCAGTTTCCTAAGCAGAGTTGAACTACATATGGTCCTTGTGTGTAGGAAGCACAGTTTTTTTGTTCTGAGCAAGCTCAGTTTGGACCCATAGGAAACACAGTAGAGTAGAAGAGTGCTCTTTTCTCTAAAGCAGAGTGTGCTTCTTGTAAGGCAAGCTAGCGTTTGTTTCCCAGTCCTAAATGGAGTGGAATCACATGCAGTTTCTGTCCTACGCGCAAGAGTTGTTTTATGGTAAGATTAGTCACTATTGAGCTGCCATTGCCATACACAGGACAAATAGCACTGGCGTCTGTTCGCAGCAAGTACAGTGTATTGGACTATAGAGAAGCTACTGTTCTTGTCAGGTTCCTAAGCAGAATTGAACTAGATATGGCCGTGTGTGTAGGAAGCACAGTTCTTTTGTTCTGAGCAAGCTCACTGTTCGGACCACATAAGAAACACAGTAGATAGAAGAGTGCTCTTTTCTCAAAAGCAGAGTGTGTTTTTTGAAAGGCAAGCTATCGTTTGTTTCCCAGTCCTAAATGGAGTTGAATCACATGCAGTTTCTGGTCCTACGAGCAAGAGTTGTTTTCTGGTAAGGAAAGTCACTATTGCGCTCCCTTTGCCATACACAGGGCAAATAGCACTCACGTCTGTTCCCAGCAAGTACAGTGTATCGGACTGAAGAGGAGTTACTGTTCTTGTCAGTTTCCTAAGCAGAGTTGAACTAGATATGGTCCAAGTGTGTAGGAAGCACAGTTCTTTGTCTGAACAAGCTCACTGTTTGGACCCCTTAGGAAACACAGTAGTGTAGAAGAATGCTCTTTTCTCAAAAGCAGAGATTGTTTCATGTAAGGCGAGCTAGCATTTGTTTCCCAGTCCTAAACGGAGTTGAATCACATGCAGATTCTGGTCCTACGAACAAGAGTTGTTTTATGATAAGAATAGTCACTATTGGGCTGCAATTGCCATACACAGGACAAATAGCACTGGCGTCTGCTCCCAGCAGTACAGCGTATTGGACTGAAGAGGAGCTACTGTTCTTGTCAGGTTCCTAATTAGAATTGAACTAGATATGGCTGTGTGTGTAGGAAGCACAGTTCTTTTGTTCTGAGAAAGCTCACTGTTCGGACCCCATAGGAAACAGAGTAGAGTAGAAGAGTGCTCTTTTCTCTAAAGCAGAGTGTGTTTCTTGAAAGGCGAGCTAGCGTTTGTTTCCTAGACCTAAATGGAGTTGAGTCACATGCACTTTTTTTTCCTACGAGCAAGAGTTGTTTTCTGGTAAGACGAGTCACTATTGTGCTCCAATTGCCATACACAGTGCAAATAGCACTTTCGTCTCTTCCCCGCAAGTACAGTGTATTGGACTGAAGAGGAGCTACTGTTCTTGTCAGTTTCCTAAGCAGAGTTGAACTAGATATGGTCGATGTGTGTAGGAAGCACAGTTCTTTTGTTCTGAGCAAGCTCACTGTTTGGACCCCATAGGAAACACAGTAAAGTAGAAGAGTGCTCTTTTCTCTGAAGCAGAGTGTGTTTCTTGTAAGGCGAGCTAGCATTTGTTTCCCAGTCCTAAATGGCGTTGAATCACATGAAGTGTGTGGTCCTACGAGCAAGAGTTGTTTTCTGGTAAGGAAAGCGACTATTGTGCTCTCATTGCCATACACAGTGCAAATAGCACTCGTGTCTGTTCCCAGGAAGTACAGTGTATCGGACTGAAGAGGAGCTACTCTTCTTGTCAGTTTCCTAAGCAGAATTGAACTAGATATGGCCCGTGTGTAGGAAGCACAGTTCTTTTGTTCTGAGCAGCTCACTGTTCTGGCCCTATAGGAAACACAGTAGAGTAGAACAGTGCTCTTTTCTCTAAAGCAAATTTTGTTTCTTGTAAGGCGAGCTAGCGTTTGTTTCCCAGTCCTAAATGGAGTTGAATCACATGCAGTTTCTGGTCCTACGAGCAAGAGTTGTTTAATGATAAGAATAGTCACTATTGTGCTGCCATTGCCATACACAGGACAAATAGCACTGGGGTCTGTTCCAGAAGTACAGTGTATTGGACTGAAGAGGAGCTACCTTTCTTGTCAGGTTCCTAAGCAGAATTGAACTAGATATGGCTGTGTGTGTAGGAAGCACAGTTATTTTGTTCTGAGCAAGCTCACTGTTCGGACCCCATAGGAAACACAGTAGAGTAGAAGAGTGCTCTTTTCTCTAAAGCAGAGTGTATTTCTTGTAAGGCGAGCTAGCGTTTGTTTCCCAGACCTAAATGGAGTTGAGTCACATGCAGGTTTTTGTCCTACGAGCAAGAGTTATTTTCTGGTAAGACGAGTCACTATTGTGCTCCAATTGCCATACACAGTGCAAATAGCACTCGCGTCTCTTCCCCGCAAGTACAGTGTTTTGGACTGAAGAGGAGCTACTGTTCTTGTCAGTTTCCTAAGCAGAGTTGAACTAGATATGGTCGATGTGTGTAGGAAGCACAGTTCTTTTGTTCTGAGCAAGCTCACTGTTTGGACCCCATAGGAAACACAGTAGAGTAGAAGAGTGCTCTTTTCTCAGAAGCAGAGTGTGTTTCTTGTAAGGCGAGCTAGCATTTGTTTCCCAGTCCTAAATGGAGTTGAATCAAATGCAGTTTCTGGTTCTACGAGCAAGAGTTGTTTTCTGGTAAGGAAAGTCACTATTGCGCTCCCATTGCCATACACAGTGCAAATAGCACTCGCGTCTCTTCCCCGCAAGTACAGTGTTTTGGACTGAAGAGGATCTACTGTTCTTGTCAGTTTCCTAAGCAGAGTAGAACTAGATATGGTCCATGTGTGTCGGAAGCACAGTTCTTTTGTTCTGAGCAAGCTCACTGTTTGGACCCCATAGGAAACACAGTAGAGTAGAAGAGTGCTTTTTTCTCAGAAACAGAGTGTGTTTCTTGTAAGGCGAGCTAGCATTTGTTTCCCAGTCCTAAATGGCGTTGAATCACATGCAGTGTGTGGTCCTACGAGCAAGAGTTGTTTTCTGGTAAGGAAAGCCACTATTGCGCTCTCATTGCCATACACAGTGCAAATAGCACTCGCGTCTGTTCCCAGCAAGTACAGTGTATTGGACTGAAGAGGAGCTACTGTTCTTGTCAGTCTCCTAGGCAGAGTTGAACTAGATATGGCCCGTGTGTCAAGGAAGAACAGTTCATTTGTTCTGAGCAAGCTCACTGTTCTGGCCCTATAGGTAACACAGTAGAGTAGAAGAGTGCTCTTTTCTCAAAAGCAGAGTGTGTTTCTTGTAAGGCGAGCTAGAGTTTGTTTCCAACTCCTAAATGGAGTTGAGTCACATGCAGTTTTTTTTCCTACGAGCAAGAGTTGTTTTCTGGTAAGACGAGTCACTGTTGTGCTCCAATTGCCATACACAGTGCAAATAGCACTCGCGTCTGTTCCCAGCAAGCACAGTGTATTGGACTGAATAGGAGCTACTGTTCTTGTCAGTTTCCTAAGCAGAGTTGAACTAGATATGGTCCATGTGTGTAGGAAGCACAGTTCTTTTTTCTGAGCAAGCTTACTGTTTGGACCCCATAGGAAACACAGTAGAGTAGAAGAGTGCTCTTTTCTCAAAAGCAGAGTGTGTTTCTTGTAAGGCGATCTAGAGTTTGTTTCCAACTCCTAAATGGAGTTGAGTCACATGCAGTTTTTTGTCCTACGTGCAACAGTTGTTTTCTGGTTAAGACGAGTCACTGTTGTGCTCCAATTGCCATACACAGTGCAAATAGCACTCGCGTCTCTTCCCTGCAAGTACAGTGTATTGGACTGAAGAGGAGCTACTGTTCTTGTCAGGTTCCTAAGCAGAATTGAACTAGATATGGCCGTGTGTGCAGGAAGCACAGTTCTTTTGTTCTGAGCAAGCTCACTGTTCGGACCCCATAGGAAACAGAGTAGAGTAGAAGAGTGCTCTTTTCTCTAAAACAGAGTGTGTTTCTTGAAAGGCGAGCTAGCGTTTGTTTCCTAGACCTAAATGGAATTGAGTCACATGCAGTTTTTTTTCCTACGAGCAAGAGTTGTTTTCTGGTAAGACGAGTCACAATTGTGCTCCAATTGCCATACACAGTGCAAATAGCACTCTCGTCTCTTCCCCGCAAGTACAGTGTATTGGACTGAAGAGGAGCTACTGTTCTTGTCAGTTTCCTAAGCAGAGTTGAACTAGATATGGTCGATGTGTGTAGGAAGCACAGTTCTTTTGTTCTGAGCAAGCTCACTGTTTGGACCCCATAAAAAACACAGTAAAGTAGAAGAGTGCTCTTTTCTCAGAAGCAGAGTGTGTTTCTTGTAAGGCGAGCTAGCATTTGTTTCCCAGTCCTAAATGGCGTTGAATCACATGCAGTGTGTGGTCCTACGAGCAAGAGTTGTTATCTGGTAAGGAAAGCCATTATTGCGCTCTCATTGCCATACACAGTGCAAATAGCACTCGTGTCTCTTCCCCGCAAGTACAGTGTATTGGACTGAAGAGGAGCTACTGTTCTTGTCAGTTTCCTAAGCAGAGTTGAACTAGATATGGCCCGTGTGTGAAGGAAGCACAGTTCATTTGTTCTGAGCAAGCTCACTGTTCTGGCCCTATAGGAAACACAGTAGAGAAGAAGAGTGCTCTTTTCTCTAAAGCAGAGTGTGTTTCTTGTAAGGCGAGCTCCCGTTTGTTTCCCAGTCCTAAATGGAGTTGAGTCACAGGCAGTTTTTGGTCCTACGAGCAAGACTTGTTTTCTGGTAAGACGAGTCACTATTGTGCTCCAATTGCCATACACAGTGCAAAGAGCACTCGCGTATCTTCCCCGCAAGTACAGTGTATTGGACTGAAGAGGAGCTACAGTTCTTGTCAGTTTCCTAAGCAGAGTTGAAATAGATATGGCCCCTGTGTGAAGGAAGCACAGTTACTATGTTCTGAGCAAGCTCACTGTTCTGGCCCTATATGAAACACAGTAGAGAAGAAGAGTGCTCTTTTCTCTAAAGCAGAGTGTGTTTCTTGTAAGGCGAGCTCGCGTTTGTTTCCCAGTCCTAAATGGAGTTGAGTACAGGCAGTTTTTGGTCCTACGAGCAAGAGTTGTTTTCTGGTAAGAAGAGTCACTATTGCGCTCCAAATGCCATACACAGTGCAAATAGCACTCGCGTCTGTTCCCAGCAAGCACAGTGTATTGGACTGAATAGGAGCTACTGTTCTTGTCAGTTTCCTAAGCAGAGTTGAACTAGATATGGTCCATGTGTGTAGGAAGCACAGTTCTTTTTTCTGAGCAAGCTTACTGTTTGGACCCCATAGGAAACACAGTAGAGTAGAACAGTGCTCTTTTCTCAAAAGCAGAGTGTGTTTCTTGTAATGCGAGCTATTCTTTATTTCCCAGTCCTAAATGGAGTTGAATCAAATGCAGTTTCTGGTTCCACGAGCAAGAGTTGTTTTCTGGTAAGGAAAGTCACTATTGCGCTCCCATTGCCATACACAGTGCAAATAGCACTCGCGTCTCTTCACCGCAAGTACAGTGTTTTGGACTGAAGAGGAGCTACTGTTCTTGTCAGTTTCCTAAGCAGAGTAGAACTAGAAATGGTCCATGTGTGTAGGAAGCACAGTTCTTTTGTTCTGAGCAAGCTCACTGTTTGGACCCCATAGGAAACACAGTAGAGTAGAAGAGTGCTCTTTTCTCAGAAGCAGAGTGTGTTTCTTGTAAGGCGAGCTAGCATTTGTTTCCCAGTCCTAAATGGCGTTGAATCACATGCAGTGTGTGGTCCTACGAGCAAGAGTTGTTTTCTGCTAAGGAAAGCCACTATAGCGCTCTCATTGCCATACACAGTGCAAATAGCTCTCGCGTCTGTTCCCAGCAAGTACAGTGTATTGGACTGAAGAGGAGCTACTGTTCTTGTCAGTCTCCTAAGCAGAGTTGAACTAGATATGGCCCGTGTGTGTAGGAAGCACAGTTATTATGTTCTGAGCAAGCTCACTGTTCTGGCCATATAGGAAACACAGTAGAGTAGAAGAGTGCTCTTTTCTCTAAAGCAGAGTGTGTTTCTCGTAAGGCGAGCTCGCGTTTGTTTCCCAGGACTAAATGGAGTTGAATCACATGCAGTTTGTGGTCCTATTAGCAAGATTTGTTTTCTGGTAAGAAGAGTCACTATTGCGCTCCCATTGTCATACACAGGGCAAATAGCACTGGCATCTGTTCCCAGCATGTACAGTGTATTGGACTGAGGAGGATCTACTGTTCTTGTCAGTTTCTTAAGCAGAATTGAACTAGATATGGCCGTGTGTGTAGGAAGCACAGTTCTCTTATTCTGATCAAGCTCACTGTTCTGGCCCTATAGGAAACACAGTAGAGTAGAAGAGTGCTCTTTTCTGAAAAGCAGAGAGTGTTTCTTGTAAGGCGAGCTAGTGTTTGTTTCCCAGTCCTAAATGGAGTTGAATCACATGCAGTTTCTTTTCCTACGAGCAAGAGTTGTTTTCTGGTAAGAAGAGTCACTATTGCGCTCCCATTGCCATACACCGTGCAAAAAGCACTCGCGTCTGTTCCCAGCAAGTACAGTGTATTGGACTGAAGAGTAGCTATTGTTCTCGTCAGTTTTCTAAGCAGAGTTGAACTAGATATGGCCCGTGTGTGTAGGAAGCACAGTTCTTTTGTTCTGAGCAAGCTCACTGTTCGGACACCATAGGAAACACAGCAGAGTAGAAGAGTGCTCTTTTCTCAAAAGCAGAGTGTGTTTTTTGTAAGGCCAGCTAGTGTTTTTTCCCAGTCCTATATGGAGTTGAATCACATGCAGTTTCTGTTCCTACGAGCAAGAGTTGTTTTCTGGTATGAAGAGTAACTATTGCGCTGCCATTGTCATACACAGGGCAAATAGCACTCACGTCTGTTCCCAGCATGTACAGTGTATTGGACTGAAAGGGATCTAGTGTTCTTGTCAGTTTCCTAAGCAGAATTGAACTAGATATGGCCCTGTATGTAGGAAGCACAGTTCTTTTGTTCTGAGCAAGCTCTCTGTTCTGGCCCTCTAGGAAACACAGTACAGTAGAAGAGTGCTCTTTTCTCAAAAGCAGAGTGTGTTCCTTGTAAGGCGAGCTACCGTTTGTTTCCCAGTCCTAAATGGAGTTCAATCACATGCAGTTTCTGGTCCTACGAGCAAGAGTTGTTTTATGGTAAGAATAGTCACTATTGCGCTGCCATTACCATACACCGGACAAATAGCACTGGCGTCTGTTCCCAGCAAGTACGGTGTATTGGACTGAAGAGGATCTACTGTTCTTGTCAGGTTCCTAAGCAGAATTGAAATAGATATGGCCATGTGTGTAGGAAGCACTGTTCTTTGTTCAGAGCAAGCTCACTGTTCCGACCCTATAGGAAACACAGTAGAGTAGAAGAGTGCTCTGTTCTCAAAAGGAGAGTGTGTTTCTTGTACGGCAAGCTAGAGTTTGTTTCCCAGTCCTAAATGGAGTTGAATCACATGCAGTTTCTGGTCCTACGAGCAAGAGTTTATTTCTGGTAAGGAAAGTCACTATTGTGCTCCCATTGCCATACACAGGACAAATAGCACTGGCGTCTGTTCACAGCATGTACAGTGTATTGGACTGAAGAGGTTCCACTGTTCTTCTCAGTTTCCTAAGCAGAATTGAACTAGATATGGCCCATGTGTGTAGGAAGCACAGTTCTTTTGTTCTGAGCAAGCTCACTGTTCTGTCCCTATAGGAAACACAGTAGAGTAGAAGAGTGCTCTTTTCTCAAAAACAGAGTGTGTTTCTTGGAGGGCTAGCTAGCGTTTGTTTCCCAGTCCTAAATGGAGTTAAGTCACATGCAGTTTTTGGTCCTACGAGCAAGAGTAGTTTTCTCGTAAGAAGAGTCACTATTGGGCTCCCATTGACATACACAGTACAAATAGCACTGGAGTCTGTTCCCAGCATGTACAGTGTATTGGACTGAAAAGGATCTATTGTTCTTGTCAGTTTCCAAAGCAGAATTGAACTAGGTATGGCCATGTATGTAGGAAGCACAGTTCTTTTGTTCTGAGCAAGCTCTCTGTTCAGGCACTATAGGAAACACAGTAGAGTAGAAGAGTGCTCTTTTCTCAAAAGCAGAGTGTTTTTCTTGTAAGGCGAGCTAGCGTTTGTTTCCCAGTCCTAAATGGAGTTGAATCACATGCAGTTTTTGGTCCTACCAGCAAGAGTTGTTTTCTGGTAAGGAAAGTCACTATTGCGCTCCCTTTGCCATACACAGTGCAAATAGCACTCGCGTCTTTTTCCAGCAAGTACAGAGTATTAGTCTGAAGAGGAGCTACTGTTCTTGTCAGTTTCCTAAGCAGAGTTGAACTAGATATGGCCCGTGTGTGTAGGAAGCACAGTTCTTTTGTCCTGAGCAAGCTCACTGTTCTGGCCCCATAGGAAACACAGTAGAGTAGAAGAGTGCTCTTTTCTCAAAAGCAGAGTGTGTTTCTTGTAAGGTGAGCTAGCGTTTGTTTCCCAGTCCTAAATGGAGTTGAATCACATGCAGTTTCTGGTCCTACGAGCAAGAGTTGTTTTCAGGTAAGGAAAGTCACTATTGCGTTCCAATTGCCATACATAGTGCAAAGAGCACTTGCGTCTGTTCCCATCATGTGCAGTGTATTGGACTGAAAAGGATCTATTGTTCTTGTCAGTTTCCTAAGCAGAATTGAACTAGATATGGCCGTGTATGTAGGAAGCACAGTTCTTTTGTTCTGAGCAAGCTCTCTTCTGGCCCTATAGGAAACACAGTAGAGTAGAAGAGTGCTCTTTTCTCAAAAGCAGAGTGTGTTTCTTGTAAGGCGAGCTAGCGTTTGTTTCCCAGTCCTAAGTGGAGTTGAATCACATGCAGTTTTTGGTCCTACCAGCAAGAGTTGTTTTCTGGTAAGGAAAGTCACTATTGCGCTCCCTTTGCCTTATACAGTGCAAATAGCACTCGTGTCTGTTTCCAGCAAGTACAGTGTATTGGACTGAAGAGGAGCTACTGTTCTTGTCAGTTTCCTAAGCAGAGTTGAACTAGATATGGCCCGTGTGTGTAGGAAGCACAGTTCTCTTGTTCTGATCAAGCTCACTGTTTGGACACCATAGGAAACACAGTAGAATAGAAGAGTGCTCTTTTCTCAAAAGCAGAGTGTGTTTCTTGTAAGGCCAGCTAGTGTTTTTTTCCCAGTCCTATATGGAGTTGAATCACATGCAGTTTCTGGTCCTACGAGCAAGACTTGTTTTCTGGTAAGAAGAGTCACTATTGCGCTCCCATTGTCATACAAAGGGCAAATAGCACTCGCGTCTGTTCCCTGCATGTACAGTGTATTGGACTGAAAAGGATCAATTGTTCTTGTCAGTTTACTAAGCAGAATTGAACTAGATATGGCCGGTGAGTGTAGGAAGCACAGTTCTTTTGTTCTGAGCAAGCTCTCTGTTCTGGCCCTATAGGAAACACAGTAGAGTAGAAGAGTGCTCTTTTCTCAAAAGCAGAGTGTTTTTCTTGTAACGCGAGCTAGCGTTTGTTTCCCAGTCCTAAGTGGAGTTGAATCACATGCAGTTTTTGGTCCTACCAGCAAGAGTTGTTTTCTGGTAAGGAAAGTCACTATTGCGCTCCCTTTGCCATATACAGTGCAAATAGCACTCGTGTCTGTTTCCAGCAATTACAGTGTATTGGACTGAAGAGGAGCTACTGTTCTTGTCAGTTTCCTAAGCAGAGTTGAACTAGATATGGCCCGTGTGTGTAGGAAGCACAGTTCTTTTGTTCTGAGCAAGCTCACTGTCCTGGCCCTATAGGAAACACAGTAGAGTAGAAGAGTGCTCTTTTCTCAAAAGCAGAGTGTGTTTCTTCTAAGGTGAGCTAGCGTTTGTTTCCCAGTCCTAAATGGAGTTGAATCACATGCAGTTTCTGGTCCTACGAGCAAGAGTTGTTTTCTGGTAAGGAAAGTCACTATTGCGTTCCCATTGCCATACATAGTGCAAAGAGCACTCGCGTCTGTTCCCAGCATGTGCAGTGTATTGGACTGAAAAGGATCTATTGCTCTTGTCAGTTTCCTAAGCAGAATTGAACTAGATATGGCCGTGTATGTAGGAAGCACAGTTCTTTTGTTCTGAGCAAGCTCTCTGTTCTGGCCCTATAGGAAACACAGTAGAGTAGAAGAGTGCTCTTTTCTCAAAAGCAGAGTGTGTTTCTTGTAAGGCGAGCTAGCGTTTGTTTCCCAGTCCTAAGTGGAGTTGAATCACATGCAGTTTTTGGTCCTACCAGCAAGAGTTGTTTTCTGGTAAGGAAAGTCACTATTGCGCTCCCTTTGCCATATACAGTGCAAATAGCACTCGTGTCTGTTTCCAGCAAGTACAGTGTATTGGACTGAATCGGAGCTACTGTTCTTGTCAGTTTCCTAAGCAGAGTTGAACTAGATATGGCCCGTGTGTGTAGGAAGCACAGTTCTCTTGTTCTGATCAAGCTCACTGTTCGGACACCATAGGAAACACAGTAGAGTAGAAGAGTGCTCTTTTCTCAAAAGCAGAGTGTGTTTCTTGAAAGGCGAGCTAGCATTTGTTTCCCAGTCATAAATGGAGTTGAATCACATGCAGTTTCTAATCCTACGAGCAAGAATTGTTTTATGGTAAGAATTGTCACTATTGCGATGCCATTGCCATACACAGGACAAATAGCACTGGCGTCTGTTCCCAGCAAGTAGGGTGTATTGGACTGAAGAGGATCTACTGTTCTTGTCAGGTTCCAAAGCAGAATTGAACTAGATATGGCCCGTGTGTGTAGGAAACACAGTTCTTTTGTTCTGAGCAAGCTCACTGTCCTGACCCTATAGGAAACACAGTAGAGTAGAAGAGTGCTCTTTTCTCAAAAGCAGAGTGTGTTTCTCGTAAGGCTAGCTAGCATTTGTTTCCCTATCCTAAATGGAGTTGAGTCACATGCAGTTTTTGGTCCTACGAGCACGAGTAGTTTTCTCATAAGAAGTATCACTATTGGGCTCCCATTGCCATACACAGTACAAATAGCACTGGCGTCTGTTCCCAGCATGTACAGTGTATTGGACTGAAAAGGATCTATTGTTCTTGTCAGTTTCCTAAGCAGAATTGAACTAGATATGGCCGTGTATGTAGGAAGCACAGTTCTTTTGTTCTGAGCAAGCTCTCTGTTCAGGCCCTATAGGAAACCCAGTAGAGTAGAAGAGTGCTCTTTTCTCAAAAGCAGAGTGTGTTTCTTGTAAGGCGAATTAGCGTTTGTTTCCCAGTACTAAATGGAGTTGAATCACATGCACTTTTTGGTCCTACCAGCAAGAGTTGTTTTCTGGTAAGGAAAGTCACTATTGTGCTCCCTTTGCCATACACAGTGCAAATAGCACTCGCGTCTTTTTCCAGCAAGTACAGTGTATTAGTCTGAAGAGGAGCTACTGTTCTTGTCAGTTTCCTAAGCAGAGTTGAACTAGATATGGCCCCTGTGTGTAGGAAGCACAGTTCTTTTGTTCTGAGCAAGGTCACTGTTCGGACACCATAGGAAACACTGTAGATTAGAAGAGTGCTCTTTTCTCAAAAGCAGAGTGTGTTTCTTGTAAGGCGAGCTAGTGTTTGTTTCCAAGTCCTAAATGGAGTTGAATCACATGCAGTTTCTGGTCTATGAGCAAGAGTTGTTTTCTGGTAAGAAGAGTCAATATTGCGCTCCCATTGTCATACACAGGGCAAATAGCTCTGGCGTCGGTTACCAGCATGTACAGTGTATTGGACTGAAGAGAATCTACTGTTCTTGTCAGTTTCCTAAGCAGAATTGAACTAGATATGGCCGTGTGTGTAGGAAGCACAGTTCTCTTGTTCTGATCAAGCTCACTGTTCTGGCCCTATTGGAAACACAGTAGAGTAGAAGAGTGTTCTTCTTTCTCAAAAGCAGAGTGTGTTTCTTGAAAGGCGAGCTAGCGTTTTTTTCCCAGTCCTAAATGGAGTTGAATCACATGCAGTTTCTGGTCCTACGAGCAAGAGTTGTTTTCTGGTAAGAAGAGTCACTATTGCGCTCCCATTGTCATACACAGGGCAAATAGCACTGGCATCGGTTCCCAGCATGTACAATGTATTGAACTGAAGAGGATCTACTGTTCTTGTCAGGTTCCTAAGCAGAATTGAATTAGATATGGCCGTGTGTTTAGGAAGCACAGTTCTTTTGTTCTGAGCAAGCTCACTGTTCGGACCCCATTGGAAACACATTAGAGTAGAAGAGTGCTCTTTTCACAAAAGCAGAGTGTTTTTCCTGGAAGGTGAGCTAGCGTTTGTTTCCCAGTCCTAAATGGAGTTGAGTGACATGCCGTTTGTGGTCCTACCAGCAAGAGTTGTTTTCTAGTAAGGAAAGTCAATATTGTGCTCCCATTGTTATACACAGGGCAAATAGCACTGGCGTCGGTTCCCAGCATGTACAGTGTATTGGACTGAAGAGAATCTACTTTTCTTGTCAGATTTCTAAGCAGAATTGAACTAGATATGGCCGTGTGTGTAGGAAGCACAGTTCTCTTGTTGTGATCAAGCTCACTGTTCTGGCCCTATTGGAAACACTTTAGAGTAGAAGAGTGCTCTTTTCTCAAAAGCAGAGTGTGTTTCTTGAAAGGTGATCTAGCGTTTGTTTCCCAGTCCTAAATGGAGTTGAATCACATGCAGTTTCTGGTCCTACGAGCAAGAGTTGTTTTCTGGTAAGAAGAGTCACTATTGCGCTCCCATTGTCATACACAGGGCAAATAGCACTGGCATCGGTTCCCAGAATGTACAATGTATTGAACTGAAGAGGATCTACTGTTCTTGTCAGGTTCCTAAGCAGAAATGAATTACATATGCCCGTGTGTGTAGGAAGCACAGTTCTTTTGTTCTGAGCAAGCTCACTGTTCGGACCCCATAGGAAACACATTAGAGTA